>NC_136463.1:40354507-40615650 GCF_902686455.1 Sciurus vulgaris
TGCAGAAGTGTATTAATGGATGCATTGTCCTGTGAAGGGCAAATGGTTTGCACAGGTTTATGTGACAATGTAGTGCAGAGGCACAGCCTGAAGAAAAGGTGGAGAGTACAGTGCTTGAGGATGTGTGAGTCCCCAGTACCTTCAGAGGAGGCCCCAGTACCTTCACTGCTTTGAGTTTGTAGGTTCATGTTACAGAAGCTGGAGGACAGATGGTATGAAGACTTCCACAAGAAACTGATATAGAGTATTATAGAGGAGTGCAAGCATATTCTACTTGAAGTTGGGCAGGTGAGGTCCACCTCATTACTTCCTGCCTAGTGCCCTTCCCCACCTTCTGCTCTAGACTTGCCAAGTGCCAGAGGGTTCTGAGTACCAATGTACATGGTACCATCTTAGTCATTTTTATTCCAACTTGCCATGTGCTTGTACACTTGGCTGGAGTTTTAGGATTCACTCCTGATTGGGGTAGGGAGATGAAATCTTGGTGGTAGGTGAAGAGGTACACAGAACTACTAGATATGGTATGAAGATGAATGAAGTTGCTTGATTGCTAATTGCTCCCAGGACTTTGGGTACATTGTAGGGACTTCAGTGAAAAAAAATCTGTGTCATAGGCAACTCCTGAGCCAGGAGTACATTTCGTGCATTACAGGTCCCTGGCTCTACATGAGTGTAGATTCCAAATACTTTGCCTTTCAGCTCTTTCCCCAGACAGTACACACGATGCTTTCTTCTAGGACACATGGCTCCTAGAGATGAGGAAATTTGTGAGCTCATCTGCCACATTCCCTCACTTCCTGTCTCTAACACAGTATCACCACCATTTAAAGGAGGGCAATACTGAAGCCTGAAGACCTTGAGATGCCTTGATGCACAGGTGGTCAGTGCTGCCTCTGAAATCAGCATCTGTACCTCTGGCTTCCCAGGCCAGCCCTCTTCCAGTGCCCCATACTTCTGCTTTCTGTATCACTCTCCCCCAAAAGCCTGCAGGCATGGGACCTAAAAGTTGGGTTTTACTCAACTTTAGCAGAGGCTGGTTTCCATACACAGGTGTCCCATTTGGAAAAAGGAGCTGGCCAAGCTCATGTCCTGCTGCAGAATTATAGGGGGCAATCCAGAAAGAGGACTATGTCTCCTTAAGCACTTGTTCCTGAATCTCTGTATTGGGACTTTAGGGATAGTGAGAGAGGGTGGTTGCCGTCTTATGGTGTTGTGGGAGCTGGTTCTAGCACCTGGGTCTTGGCCTTCCCACCCTGTCTTATGACTAAATATTTTCAGTAAGTCCAAGCATACTATATTCTTCCCTCAAGTATTCATCTGTCCTCCATCCTCCCCATCTCTTTTGGCCTGAATCATTGCGAGACCTACTCCTTTTCCCACAGCATCCTTCCCAGTCACCGGCTCCCTCCTTCTCAAGCATACTTTTGATTAGGCTTCTTCTCTTCCCAGCTAGTTCAAACACCTCTGTGACTTTCTATCACCTTCAGAATGGAACCCAAACTGTCCCTCTTGACACTAAAATTCATTCAGCCTATGGCTGTAAACTTGCATTTTGAAATTTCTAAGCTTTTCTCCTATTCCAGGACCCAAATCCACACAGATTAGGTTTCTGCTTCTTGTCTACTTTTTTCCTCCATCCTGAATTTGCTCCACAGAATCCTCTCCTTTGATCTCACCCCATCCTTTAGGTCTCATTTGTGTCACTTCTTCACTGAAAAGTGCCACTGACTTCAATGCAATTATCACTACTCTGAGGTCTCAATTCATATATGATGGGCATTTCTCTGGGGTTGAGGATAGATTGGATGGGAATAACTAGGCATAGGAAGAATGTTATGGAGGCTATTGTAATGGATTGGAAGGAACACTCCTCCCAGTGAGAAGGGGAGGGTGGCAGAAGAAAGGATTGGTGCAGGTTGGAGCTAGACAGCAACTGAAGTCCTCGGGTCCCAGGAAATTGATATTAGGTAGCAGAACAGCTGTACTAGAGCAGCCTTGTCTGTCTTGAATGGACACAGAGACCAAACAAGTATTGGCACCAAAACAGATATGTAGATCAATGGCACAAAATAGAAGACACAGAGACATACCCACATAAATAGGGTTATCTCATATTAAACAAAGGTGCCAAAACATATATTGGAGAAAAGATAGCCTATTTAACAAATGGTGCTGGGAAAACTGGAAATTCATATGTAACAAAATGAAATTAAACCTCTATCTCTCATCCTACGCAAAAATTAACACTAAGTGGATCAAAGACTTAGGCATCAGAACAGAGACCCTGCACCTAATAGAGGAAAAAGTAGGCCCAAATCTTCATCATGTCACTTTAGGAACTGGCTTCCTTAGAAAGACTCATAAAGCACAAGAAGTAAAATTAAGAATCAATATGTGTAATGGATTCAAACTAAAAACTTCTTCAGAGCAAAGAAGAGATAGCCTACAGAATGAGAGAAAATCTTTACCCCACACATCTCAGATATAGCACTAATCTCCAGGATATATAAAGAACTCAAAAAACTTAACATCAAAAAAAAAAAAAAAAAAAAAAAAACCAAAACCCCAATAAGTAATGGACTAAGGAACTGAACAGACACTTCACAGAAGAAATACAGTTGATCAACAAACATGTGAAAAAACGTTCATCATCTCTAGCAGTTAGAGAAATGAAAATCAAAATTTAAAGATTTTATTTCACTCCAGTCAGAATGGCAATTAACAAGAATAAAAGCAGTAATAAGTGTTGGTGAGTATGTGGGGGGAAAGGTGCACTCATACATTACTGGTGGGACTGCAGATTGGTGCAACCATTATGGAAAGCAATATGGAGATTCCTCAGAAAACTTGGAATGGAACCATTATTTGACTCAGTTATCCCACTTCTTGGTCTATACCCAAAGGACTTAAAATCAGCATACTACAGTGATGCAGACATATCAATGTTTGTAGTCACTCAATTCACAATAGTTAAAACTATGGAACCAACCTAGATGCTCTTCAACAGACGAATGGACAAACAAGGTGCAGTACATATACACAATGGAATATTACTCAGGCTTAAATGAGAATGAAATTATGTCCTTTGCAGGTAAATGGATGGAACTAGAGAATATCATGCTAAGTAAAATAAGCTAATCCCAAAAAACCAAAGGCCAAATGTTTTCTCTGATATGCAGATGCTGATCCATAGTGGGGAAGAATGAAGGAACTTTGGATTGTGCAGAGGGGAGTGAGGGGAGTGGTGGGGTGGTGGGGATGGGAAGGAGCGTAGAATGAGACAGACATTATTACCTATGTACATGTATGATTACACGACTGGTGTGACTCTGCACCAGTGGAATGAGAAGTTATGCTTCATTTGTGTATAATGTGTCAAAATGCCTTCTACAGTCATGTATAATCAATTAGAACAAATAAAAATATTAATTATAAAAAAGGCCATACATTGAAATGATGGTCTCAGTTTCTAAAAACGTAGCTCCCTCTTCTATCAGCTTCACACTTCTGGATTTATGTTACCTTAAAAGAAAATAAAATTGCTTTATTTTATAAACAAAATGCATTCTTAAAAATCCCAGAGCCATGTAATATTCTGGAGTAGGTCCGCACCCAAAGCTGATGTCTAGAAAAGAGCCTAGAGACGGGCTTTGGTGGCCTGGACTTCCAGTTCTGTCTCATTTCACAGATGGTGTGATCATTCAGGTCCCTCTTGGAACATATTTTCCATTTTCAGAAATACAGTGTTGGTAGTACAGTACTGAGGTCCTTAGTGATCTGATTGTCCTGGAGATGCTTAGCCTGGCTTTGGGGAAGAGGTCTTCCCTGGTGAGCCAGCAGCACCTGGGACCTGTGATAGGCAGTACACACATGTGTAGGTCTCTGTGGAGGCCTTCGTGGCAGAGGGTGAAAGTTGGAGGTGTCTTGGATTTTTTTGTTTTCTCTGTTTCTCTGGTTGCTTTACTGGTGTTTTAGATGTGTAAATGATTATTTTACAGGAGGTGGAGGGTTCAGGAGATGAAAGAGAATTCCTTGGTAGAGTTGTGGCTGAGGATGATGAAATGTGATCTAAAATCTGCAGAGTAGGCCCTGGGCCGGGGGGGGGGGGGGGGGGGGGGGTTCCAGGAAGTGAAAACGGGAACCGTGTGCTGAGACTGGGCACATTTTCCACAGATCACTGAGACTAATGGGTGTGACAGGAGCAGAGGGGTCAGCTATGTGCTCAGGAAATGCTCTGAGTGGGATCATCTTATTGGCTTCACTTGCTCTTCACTGAAATGCCTTCTGTTAAAAAAAAAAAAAAGTGTTAGAAGGACATTGCAATCATCAGAAAGGTGAGCAGATCCAAAATTTCTCCTGTTCCTGCCTTCTAGAAGCATCCGTATCCTGGGTTCTAACTGTGGTTGGGATACAAAGAGATAAAAACAGGACAAAGCAAATACACAACATCCCTATGTTTCTAAAACTGGCTAACTTCTTTAAAACCTGGAGTGGTATTAAACCAGAACTTTGGTTGGATGAAAGACTACAGAAACCTGCAGTCATAATGCTTGAGGGTCTTAGCACCAGAGGACATCACAGCTGTGCAGCTCAGGAAGACGGTGGAGTGTTGTGGTTTTCAAGTCTTGGTTTGACTGTCAGTGTTTCCCCAAGTGAAATGACCACAGGGATCCCAGTGTATTACCTGGGTGAGTGGAGCTGTCTGTGAGATGCAGGAATTGGAGGTGCTTGTCCCTCATGCCCAGTGATATGGAAAAACACAGTGTAAAACCCCCTCTCAAAACCTACACAGCAAGGCAGCAGTTTTAACCAACAAGGCGTCAGCACAGGTCTAACATGGCTTCTGCTTCCTGAGGACTGGCTCCCTCCAGTGGATGGAAATTTTGTAATGTATGTCATTAAAGAAAAACTGCATCAGCACTGGCTTGGAGGTGTTTTCAGGACATCTGTCCAGCTTCCTCTGTGCTCTGTCTTCATCACTGCTCCTGACTTTGCTGGTCCTGACTCTCAGCTCCCTGAATAGTTAGTTATCTTTTCCCCTCCATTATTCCAAATCCTAGAAATTGTTTGCAACTTGACTTCCTCCCTCCCTCCTCCATCCAGTCCCTAGACTGCTCAGATTCCACACTGGACAACAGAGTTGTACATTTATTCATTTGACAGTAAACTTGCCAGACCAGACCTGACTTTTTTCTCCTAAACAGAGTGGATTTTACCTAAGATCCCTACAGACCAACAGATAATCTTCATTGAAATCCTAGGGGTGTCAGATAGCCATGGCAGAAGGTGCAGGAACTCTGCACAGAGATGGGATACCTCTTTTGAATGCTGAATCAACAGGTCACAGGCTATGACCTATGACTGAACTTCCTCAAGGTGAAACCTTAATGTCTTTCTCCCTCCACCAGGAAGAATGCTCACTAGGTCCACTAGGTAGACACCTATGCTTATCAATAATGGCATGAAGAAAAGGATGAAGAATGAGATACTGGACCTCAGTTTCCACTTCCAGAGCCAGTGGTATAATACTGTTACCAGGCTTAAATGATCTGACACATTAAAAGTATTTTGAGGGCTGGGGTTGTGGCTCAGTGATAGTGCGTTTGCCTTGCATGCATGAGTCACTGGGTTCGATCCTCAGCACCCCTTAGAGATAAATAAATAAAGGTCCATCAACAACTTAAAAAAAGCATTTTGAAGACTGTGAAGTGCTTTGAAAGGACATAGTAAGTTTTCAATAAATGTAACAGGACTACTCCTAGGGACTTCAGAAAAAGTGTAGGATTCTGAAAAGGGACTCAAATTGTACAGCAGAGGAATTCTACAGTTTCCTCCTCCAAACTGACTCATGCTTTCCAATTGAGACATGTTTCATTAGGCAGATTTCCTAAAGAATGCCTCAAGTTATGGCAAAGAAGCAATGAGGAATATTGGATGGAGGGAAGAGCTCACAATCTCTGGCCAAGGATCAGATGTCTGAAGCACTGGGCCTCAGAGGCGTGTAGCCGGTGTGGCTCCAGAAATGACAGCTTCTGAGAGATACCAGAGCCTCTCCTAGACAAGAGTTCAGTGACCCCAGGCAGTCAGACTCCTATTTTCATTTTGCGAATTCCCTCCCTATACTTGAACTTGGTTCCATTCGTGGGACTTTGGAGTAAACAGTTAAAGCAACTTTTCAGACCACTGGGTGTGGTAGTGCTTCTGTCCAGCTCAGGAGCTTTCTGCAGGGAGTGACTGGCTCTCTGGCTTCTTTCTGTGCTTCTCTTTCTTGGTGACTTCCCTGTAGCAGCCATTTAAAGTGGATTCAAGTCATAGTTTCTATAGATAGAGAATGGGAACCCTGTGGTCGGAAATAACTCTTGACCAGGGCTGGAAGTGAGGCCTTTGTGGTAGGAAAAGATCTCCCAGCTTCTTACCTGGTCCCCAAAGAGTATCGAGGCTGAAGTAGGAGTAATTCTGGAAATCTGTGCTCCTTTCTACGACTGTCTCTGATTTCCTCTAAGATCACACAATTGGAGAGAGAATTGAATGGGAACTGAGAATTGAATAGGAACTCTACCCTTTCCCTGGGTAGAAAAACAGGGTCAAGGATAGAAATACAGTTCTCACAGCAGGTCCTCTCTCAGTGCTGCAATGTGTTTGGTCCTGGGGTCCTTTGACTGTCCCATGAGCCTTCTCCTATCTACTGCCACGTTCTTTCTCATGACCTCATACAAAAAAGAAGCAGAAGGGATTTGCTACCAGCCTTTTCAAAGTTGCTTGGGGCTCCTTGGAAGAAATATCCCACACACCCATTTTCATGCAGAGCTCAGCATTTTAGTAGATACTCAGTGAATAATGGTGGTTGCTTCTGTTAAATGTGCTATTTGGGCCAGGGACTACTATGAGGGTTGGCCAGTTTATTCCTCCTGACCAAGCTCTGATGGAAGTGCTGCTGTCATGATGCCATCACAAAGAGACAAGTTTTGAGGCCTAGCCCAGCTCAATGCTTTCTTCATGGGAGGCAGAGGCTGTGGACACCTACCTTTGTTGATAGTGCTGTTTGCCCATTATTTCACACAATCCTCTCATGGTAGGCATCTTCACCCTGACGACTTCTCCAGTGAGATGAAGTGGTCCGAGGGGCACCTCAGAGCTGAAGTAAGCTCAGGAGGTAGAGATCGCTAGACCCACGTGCACTCTGACATCCTGAACTAGAACCTTCAAGGAAGATAATTTAAAATCTGTACTTTCAGACATATTGCTGGTGATGTTAACACACAGATGATTAGAAGTTACACATAGAATTTGAGAACCCACTTTATGATTGGGTTAACTATTAACTCAGTGAGAAATGGAAGGCTACAAAACTAAGCCAGGACCCACAGGCCCTCACAGGGCCTCAGGTCCAGGTCCTGCATCTTGTGGAGGTCATGTAGCTCTGTCCAGGGCCCCATCCACCTGTCAGAATCCAGGTAGTCCTCCCAGGTAGTTTTGATGACATTGGTGACCAATAGGTCTTCACGGAGTGTGTCCTTGTGAGTTAGTCTTGGCTGTAGGGAGCTGCTGTCCTCAAGGTCATGTAACCATGAAAGGTCAATGACTATGAAGTCAAAGACTCAGAGAAAGAGTACCAGGGGAAGGAAGAGATGTATTAGCAATGAGAGAGAAAGTTGAAAGATGGGGACTTTGGCCTTACAGGATGTCATCTTAGGGGTGGCAGGAATAAGACTCATATAGGGATTTTAGGAAGGCATATCAGATAGGGGGGAAATCCCCGGGAATTCTAAGTGCTAGGTGGTCTTCTTTTCTGAGGCATGCGCTGCTGATGTCTGTACATGACTACATATCCTGGGGTCTGTATCTCTAGAGCATCTTATGACTCATGTCTTTTTAGTTCTTTTTCCCAGGAATAGCTAACTCTGTAGTTAATTAGTAGCATATTAAAGGGATAGAAAAAACATTTTCTGTGGGGACTGGAGAAGATGATATTCACCAGAGAACAGTGTTGATCTTTTTTGTAGTGAGAGGTGGCCTCTGGAGCAAAGCCCATGGGAGACTGATGACATATTGCTCAGCTGTGTGGCCTCCAAAATTAGTGATTTGTAAAATCAACTGAAAGCAAGTGGAACTTGAGGTTTAATTTGGGTTTCCCTCAGTTTACAATCACAGTCCCCATCTGGAGAAATCCCATATCTGATGATGGGGTTGGTGGGGGTGTGTAAAGTTCTGCCCTTTACCACTCCTACACTTTCTGAAGGGTCATTTCAACTTCAGAGCACTACGTAAGATCCATCTAAGGATATTCTGGGACATCTCTCTTAAGTAAAAGACTAATTATTGCTTCTCATGCCTCCTGCTATTAAATATGAGGCTCTGTCAGTTTACCTGTTCTTGGAGAGGCTATTCTCACCTAGGTACACAAGGACTGTCCCTTATGGTGGCAGGAACAGGCTCTGCAACAGGTTCTGGCTGCAGTGCAAGGAATCCTTCAGCTTGAGCTACATAACTGGACAGATGTTACTGCAGCAGTGGTAACAGTGATGGGGAAAAGCCCCCACCCCACGCCTATGCACTGTAGTCTCTGGCTCACTAGGAGAACCTGGGGTTCTAGAGAAAGGCCAGGTCACCTGAGCAGAAGAGCCTAAATCTTTTGAAAGAAATAGTTCCTTGTGTGCTGCTGGGCTCTTACAGAGAGAGAGAGCCTGGCTGTGGGATATCAAGGAACTTTGAGGCCAGACTGTCCATCACGAGCCAGGTGCTAAACACCCACCAAGTCATGGTGTCAGATGGGCCCAGCAGCAATCCATGGTAAGATGAAGCATTCACCTGGGGTCAGGCATGAGTGGTCACAATCTGCCAGATGAGCAGGTGGCTAGGACTCTGTGTTGGCCATACTGCAGTGCAGTTGGCTCTTCTTACACCATGCTCACAGGATGAGTCACTTCTGACAAGTGATGGAGGAAGAAAAGGGCAGGGCTTGGTACATGGACTCAGTCCAACTCTGGGGTGGGCTTCAAAGACAGAGTAAACCCTCCAACGGATAGAGTTTGTATATCTTTCCTGGTCATCTGCTTGTGTAAAAAGAGAAGTGGCCTGAGGTTAGAATTAAAGCTATGTGTCGTGTAGGGACAGAGGTAACAATCTGAGAAACGTGTCATTAGATTTTGTCGTTGTGTGATCAATACAGAGTATACTTCACAAATCCAGATGGCACAGGCTACCACTCACCTAGGCTACATGGCACAGTCTTTAGTTCTACCAATTTTTCTCAGCAGACTTGCTCTGGCAAGTAATTTTCTTCTGTAATCAACCTATATGTATTCTCCTCCAAACTCCAGCTGTCTTGATGTCAGCATGGATGGGCCCATCACTCACACCACATTATGTAATGAAAAACAATTCATGAATCATTTGAACCACCCAGGAAATTCGGCATCACAGTTGGGTCCAGACTTTTCTTTCAATCTGCAAACATTTTTGATTGAATGTTTGTTTTTGTTTTTGTAGTACTGGGGCTGGACACCAAGGCCTCATGCATGCTAGGCAGGAGCGCCACCACTAAGCCATGTCCCCAGTCCTCAACACTGCAAAGTTTTGCTTTGGCTATGTTCCTCACGGTGCAGAGAGGGATATGCTTCTGTGTTTTAGCTTCAATCCATCCAGATCCTTAGAAATTTATTGAACTTGACATGAGCCATTCTCAAATTGGTGTTAGTCTTGTTGCCTCTTCAATGTAGCAGATTCTTTAAGCAACTTGCATCACTTTGTTCTTACTCTTCCATATCATAGCTGTGGTGGAGCAGGACATTCCTGATTGGCAAGCAGTAAACATCACCCATTTTCTATCTTTGTAGTTTTTAATCAATTTTAATTTCATTTCCAGGTCAATCACTTGATGTGACCTCTGTTGGCACCATTAGTGGATTTTGTATACTTGGGGCCATAATGAACAAGACAACGGGATTAAATCAAGCACAAGAGAAAACGATGCAAACGAGATATGCAGCAATCATGAGATCTATGAGGCTCCTGCTGATGCAGCTGTTTTAAAGTGAATTTTCTTTTTATATAAGTAGAAGAAACACATTCCAAACAATGATAGAAATTGTAGTGTAGTAAATATGCAGGTTAGCAAATTGTGGTTTATTATCATTGTCAACTATCATTTATTGCACATAGAGGCATACCTCAGATCTACTGGGGTTTTGGTTCCTGACCACTGCAACAAAGAAAATATTGCAAGAAAAGAGTTGAACGAATTGCTTTGTTTCCCAGTGTATATAAAAGTTATGCTTATATTGTACTATAATGTATTAAGTGTGCAATAGAATTATGTCTAAAACCAATGTATATAACCTTAATTTTAAAAATTCTTTATTACTAAACATGTTAACTATTAGTGGAGACTTCAGCCAGTCCTAATCTTTTTGCTGGCATAGGGTCTTGCCTGGGTGTGGATGACTGTTGACTTATCAGGAAGGTGGTTGCTGAAGGTGGAACTTACTGTGGTCATTTCTTAAAATAAGACATTAATGAACTTGTCCACATCAAATGACTTCCTTTCATGAAAGATTTCTGTGAAAACTTGCAATGATATTTCATATCATTTTGCCCTCAGTAGAACTTCTTTAAAAATCAGTCAAACCTTGCTGCTACTTCATCAACTAGGTTTATGTCATGTTCTGCATCATTTGTTATCATTTCAATGTTCATAGCATCTTCACCAGAAGTGGATTCCATCTCAAGAAACCCTGATATGATTAGGCAATAGGAATTTTTCAGCTCTGTGTAATCTTATGAAGCCGCCATCATAAGGTGCAACTACATGCACTCTATACTTGATTGAAATGCCAGTATGTGGCATGTGACTGTGTATATGGACTCATAGATAGTATTTGTTATAGTTTGGATTTGGAATGTTCCTCTAAGCTCATGAATTGAAAGCTTGGTCCCCAACTCAGTAATTTTAGATGTGGGGCTTTGGGGAAGGGACTGGAATATGAGGACTCTGATTTCATGGGTTCATAATTAAATGGTCTATTGGGAGCTGTTGAAAACTGTAGAAGGTGGAACCTTGTTGAAAGGAGCTGGTGCTGGGGGGGCATACCCTTGGGAATTGTACCTTGTCTGTGGCTCCTCTTCCCTCTTCTCCAGTATCTGGCTACCATGAGTTGAGCAGCTCTTCTCTACCATGTCCTCTCTGCCATGCTGCTCTAATTCACTATAGGCCAAGAAACAATAGAGCCAGTCAATCATGGACAGAAAACTTTGCAACCCTGAGCCCAAATAAATCTTCCCTCAAGTATTTTTTTTGTTGTTGTTTGTTTTAATTTTCAGGTATTTTGTCACAGTGATGAAAAACTAACACAATAGTCGTTGGTCTGGATTGTTGGCCTGGAAAGAGAAAGACAAAAACTTTTAAGGAAAGGAGATATATAGATGTACCATGAGACAGGTCACAGCATATGAAGATGTGATATTAGTGACCACCAGAGAATTTGGAAAACAAAAAAGGCACCGAATAGCCAAGGAGACAGAATGACTTGACTAGCTGACATTGGCCAGTTTCTGATATTGCAGAAACATGCACAAAGTAGTCCTTGTGTCAGGGGTTTATAAAACATGTGGGTTCAATGGCAAGAGCTCCCACTCACCAATATTGATGTAGATGACTGTCCACCCTGCTAGTAACAAAGGCCAACATTGAGTACCTGTTCTGGCCTCATTCATCAAGGAGACTAGCTAGCTATTTAGTGGAAAGTATGCATTTGATTACTTTATACCTCCTTTAACCTGAAAATGGCAATGATTCATTTTGATTAGAGTAGACATACTTTGAAAAATGAGCATTTCATTTAATCTCAAGCCATGGCTGCACTCCATCTCTTAAAACTTGCAGGCCAAGAGACCCAAAGGCAAGAAGAAGAAGAAGTCACCACCTGGGAAGGAGTAATGGTCTCTAATAATTAGGAGAAAGTGGAGCTATTATTGCTTCCTGGTTATGATTGTCATGTAGGTCACCCCTTTGGCTGCCTCTCTGGTATTCCTTTACCCATTTTTGATGGCAAATGGACAAGAACAGCAGCTACAACCTAGTCTTCAGAAGTGTGTGATGGCGAGGGGTTCAGCCCTCAGGGAAGGGGATTCACTTCAAACCTGAAGGGAACCTCAGCAGAGGTGTTGGCTGAGGGCAAGAGAGTTCTAAAATTAGGGCCCAAGGAGTGGGTGATAAGCATTATTTATGGCCTCAAGATCAGCTGCAGCAGTTGGAGGAGGGGCACTATAGCTCACCCCAAAACATTTGTCTTGCAAATTTCCTGAGAAAAAAGAAGTTTGAAAGATTCCTGGAGTTATTAAGAACTTATTGTGTAAGCAAATGGGTTCTGGGAGGACAAGGGGAGGGTTCTTATGGAGTTCGTGGGGTGCTGGCCAGATTTCTGTCTCCCAGGACTGAAGTATTCCTCAATTGAAGAGAGATGTCTTATTCAGTCATTCCCTGCTTCAGGAGTGCTTGCAGCCACGACTGGTTGAGATGGGGGTATAAATGCTGGATCCCTTTGCCCCATTTGGGTTATCCAAGTTTTGAAGCTCACTATGGAATTGGGCTGTTACTACAGCAAAATATAAATTCTTTCTCTGCTTTCCACATTCTCTGACACACTCTACATGAGTTTGTTTCTCAAGGAAACCATGGGATCTTGATTGGGGTCTGTGCATGATAAGAAAGCTTAATCACTTCCAATTCTTTGTACCCACATTTTCATATTCCAAGGACAGGAAATGCTATTCTCAGTTGCAGGTGAATTGGGTTCAGGATTTCTTGAGAGAGAGCTTGGCATGGGGGACATAGGCAAATTTCTTTCAATCCTTTACAAATGGAGAGTATTTCTTTCCTCTCTCTTCTTGATGCCGTCTTCAGTATTTTTCTGGCATTAGAGGGTCTGGAGATCTCAAGGAACTCTCCTGTGATCATCCCATGGCTGTTGCATGCCTCCTGGAAATGGAGGTACATTCCCAGTTAGTGTTTAGGGTTGAAGTTTGCAAAGATATAGGAAAGCAGAGAGGTTTGTTGTGCCTAAAGTGAAAGGCACTTATGGCTATGAATGGGTGCCATTGTGTAATAATCACTAGAAGCTCTCTCTTGACTCCTGGGGTCCATGCTTCTATTTGATGTAGTCATAAAGAATCTTCCAGACTCAGTGTATGATGCAGTAGGTGTTCCAGGTACCTCAGCCCCTGTCCACCTTGGAAGTGCAAGGGTTGAACCATCTTTCAGCCTTCCATGCTCTAGTGGGTGGGGTAGTGATGTTTTGTAAGTGCCAGAGCTCTCAGCAAGGAAGATTTTGTGGACTCCTTAGTTACCTCCCTAAAAGATATGCTGCTCCTCATATTATGAATGGGTTAACCAAGGCTCAATGTAAAACACTGAGAGAGATCAGTTCTGGTGATAAAACCAAGGCTATCTAGACAGCATTCCAGGTCAGTGTTTTTCCTATTGCCTTGTGTTACCTTTTATATGGCCTTGTGCCACGGTTGCCATGGTCCCAGGAGAGATGGTGTGAATGGTGCGCAAAAGAGCTGTGAATACAATGATACTACTAGATATGGCATGACCAGGCCGTCAGCCCCCTAAATTGACAACCTCTAATCACAATGACCCTATTAGATATGGCATGACCAGGTCATCAGCCCCCTGGATTGACAACCTCTAATCATGCAGATGTTTCCCTGCAGGGCAACCCTGAGTCTTTTCTACCCTTGGAGAAATAGTTGCTCTCTGTGTTCCCATATGGAGGTCATGTGACTGACAGAAATGCAGGTTGATTTCAGATGTTAAATACTGACTTGAGTTGCTTATGCAGGAAGAGGCAGTCCTATCCATTTTAACCAGAAACTCTCAAACTGGTGAGAGAAGAGTGTTAGAAGGAAATGAATCTTCTAGGTCTAAGCAGCTATGCTTCAATTGCAGCTCTATGGAGTTTGGGAAGTTTCCTGAACCAGTCCTAGTTCTTTGCCTTAACACAGAGCATCTTGCCCTGCCTTGGCCCATCCTTTAATTACCTTCTCCCCACCTTGTCTGCCCATGCTCTGGTCCATGCCCCATGGTTTTTTGCCTATGTATTATGATAATATGCTAACACCTCTCCCTTCCCAGCCCAATCAGGCATATCAGTCATCTGCTCTTCCTCGGGGACTCTGGTTGTGGTCCTTCTCTTTCCACTGAATTGAAATTTTCAGTGCCTGTGATCACTAGGGTGACCAGGTGCTCCATTTTGCCTGGGACAGTACTAATTTATAGCTGTTATAAGAGCAGATTACAAGAGAAACCATGTCAGGGAGCAGGAGAAGAGTACAGGTGTTATAATAGGACAGGGGAGAGGCTTGGGGCAAGTTTGAAGTGGGCCAGGTAAGGAGTGGGGAGGAGGCTCCTGAAGATAAGTGACGGAAATAACCTGGGCCTGGGAAATTGTGCTGGGGGTCGAAATCCAAGGGTCTGAATGGGTCTTGAGTCTCAATGAAGATCAGCCAAGTCAAAGGGTTATTAATCAGAATCACACCTCCCACCCCCATAACTGAACCTTACACTCCACAGCCTGATTTTCCCTCCAACTCAGCGTGAATCCCCCTCCCACACCAAAATAGACAACTACATACTGTAATGAATTTTATATTTATTTCATATATTCCTTAAACAACATTTAACTTTCATTGTGAATCAAACCTGGGTTTGTGAAAGCAATGTCCTCCCCAAAATACAAAGCATTTCACACTGATCACCTTTTTCAGGACCCTTACATGATTCCAGGGAGGTAGACAGGAGAGGAGCTTCATTGCTCACCCTCATGGGGGGAACCTACGGAGCTCTCAGAGGTAAGGAATCTGTTCGGAGTTTTACATTTTAATAATGGCATATTCATTCTTAAACATTCATGGAAGATACATTTAAAAATTCCAATAACTTAAATGTAATGCATTTTAATTACTAAATAAAACTGATTCCTTTGGGTATGATAATGAGTTTATTTCTGAATACATCATAGGAATGGAACTAAATCAGGCATTTCTCAGTCTCTGGTTTAGTCTCCAAAAAGGTGATTATTGTGGCATCGGGGTTTGGAATTTTTGGTCCAGGTACTTCATGGCATCCTGGACCCATTTCTGCTTGGGGTCAGCACAGATCTCCTTGTCCAGTCTGGTCTTGAAACTATGGGAAGGGAGGGAGAAAATTGAATGAGTCTCCTTGAAAACTCTGCCCACTGAATCCTACACCTTCTAGGATCATTTGCTGTGGGGTTCTTGCTAACAAGACTGCTGGGTTATTTGCTAAAGGGGTTGCTGTGGGAGAACAAAAGGGGGTAGAGGAAAGGTGGGATCTAGGGTAGGCTGCTGCTCTTGATGGCCCAGTAAAACCACTTTTTCTCTTACTCCAAGGACCTCGTATGACCTGAACAAGCTCCTGTGCAGGAAACTGAGAGTGAATATTTCCTTTTGGGAAAATTCATGGATTGGATTACAAACTGTTTATGACTCCAAGTAAGTCTTGACGCAGCTCTTGACTCTGTGCCATAGGCAGAAATGTTTAGTCTAGGGGAGGGTGAGTTCTGTCTACTCACATCACAGCTTTCTGGGGACATTTGCTGCCCATGATTCTTCTGTAGCTTTCCAGGCGCTGATTTGGGATCTTCTTACTCGCCATAGCAAAGCAGCAGGTGGTAGGGACAGAAGCTGAATTTGAGGAGATGGGAAATACACAGAAAGAATGAGCCACTCATGGTAAGTGGGTATTTTCAAGCATGACTTTGTAAGGAAGGAAAGAAGTTAGGAGAGGGTGAGGACATGGAAGAGATGGAGGTCTCACTCATTTTCCATGAAAGGTTTTGCCTCTGCCTTAACATGGATCCCTCCATATTGTGGAAAACCATCACAGCTGCCAAGAATACAGAAAAAGTTTGATCAATGTGATAGGCTTCCACTCCTGATGAGAAGTCACCTAGCTTTGTGATGGCCACAGAAAGAATGTCCTCCAAATACTCTGTTCTCTGCTTTCTGGGTCCAGGAAACACTGACACTTCTTGACCACTCTTTTTGGTTTGGAGCCATTACTAATTTTGACCAATAAGGGAGAAAATGGAGCTACCGGTTTCATTTCTGAGCAGGTACATGTTACTGCTGAAGCCCCTTAACATTTTTTCTTCTTCATCACATTAACTGATCTAGAGTCCTGAGGATGCGGTTAGAATCTTGAGCCCTTCCATTATAGACATTAAAATGGCTATGAATAAAAAATTGACCATTTTTGATTGAGTTGTTTTAGACCATTGATAATTAGGATTATTTGCTACTGCAGCATGCATTAGCTTATTGGAACTGCTACACTCAGTAAATTTAAGTCATCAGAGGATGGGAAGATGAGTTTTGGCACAAACACCTACATATACTCCCCAAGCAGATTCAAAAGGCATTAACTCGAGAGGGGGCCCTGGGACCTCACCCCCTTCTAATTCATGTCTCTGAAAGCTGTCTTGGGGTCCAGCAAAACTTCTGGACCCCAGTCAACAGATTTATTTCCCTTTATCACTATCAAAAATGATCACCACACCACACCAAATCCTGTGAGGACATCTGGTTGTGGATGTACTCAGCATGTGCCCCGATGCTCACAACAGAGACAAAACCTGGGAACTAGCCTCAGTGACCAGACTGGCTCTTCCACTGACTGGATTTGGGGCTGGGAGTTCTTGTCTGCTCAGAGACCTGTTTTCCCATCTTTAAAATGCAGAGTTTGCGGTGCATCTCTGAAGATGCTTGCTGACCTGATGGTTCTGGAGGTGGGTAGCTTTCCTGGAGGGAAGTGGGGGTGCTTACCTGGCTGAGCAAGCACCTGAGTGCTGAAAGTGGCTGCTGTGAGCATCAGGCACAGAAGTACTGCCGAGATCTTCATTGTGGGGCCAGAGTGCGGGCTTCTGTGTGAGAGGGGGAGGTGTTGGGGTTGGTCTCAGCCTCTCTGCCCTTGTGACTGTTCTGTCCGTCTTTATAGAGAGCAGAGTGGGTGGGAGTTTCCAGGGAAGACTTTGTACATGGGGTCATGATCAAGTTATGTCGAAGGGAATATTCTAAACAGCTGACCACACTTCAGCTCTTGGGAAAATCACAGAGAGAAGAGAAGCAAATTTGTGGGTGGGATTTGGCACCCATTTCATGAGGATTGGAGAAGGAAGGGCATATGTGATTATGAAATACTACTCCACTTCTGTAGCAGGGCAAAGAAGCAAAGGAACTATCAGCATGGGGAAATCAGTGGATTTAAGAATGCTAAGTGAAATAAGCCAAACCCAAAAAGCCAAAGGCTGAATGTTTTCTCTGATATAAAACCAAAAGTCAAATGTTTTTCTCTGATATGCAGATGCTAATTCACAATGAGGGGAGGGATTGGGAAGAATAGAGTTACTTTATATTAGGTAGAAGGGAGTGAAGGAAGGGGAAGAGGTATGGGGCAGGAGATAGAAGAGTGAAACAGACATTACATATGACTGTATGACTGATGTGATCCTACAATATGTATAAAAAGAAAAATGAAAATTACACTCTATTTATGTATGGTCTATCAAAATGTGTAAATGCATTCTAATGTCATGTACAACTAATTAGAAAACAAAAAATTAAATAAATAAATAATCAAATGACAGGAAATAAAAATCATCTCTCTATAACAGCATTGTTATAAAACATAAGATTCAACCATATATTGTTTACCAAAGACTCGCTTTACAGGCTAAGAAATTCACAGGCTGAGAGTGAAAAGATGGAAAAATCTATACCATGTAAATGGAGACTGAAAGTAAGCAGGATGAACTATTCACATATCTGACAAAGTAGATTTCAAGCCAAAGTTAATCAACAGAGACAAACAGCACCATTTCATGATGATTAAAGAAATCATCCAATGACAAGATATAATCATTGTAATTATTTGTGCTTCTAACATTGGTGCACTTATGTACATAAAGTAAATTGTACTCATATAAAGAATCAAATGGATCACAATATAATACTGGGTGTTCTCAACATATGTCTCCCACCAATAGGTAAGTCATCCAGACATATACTTAGTAGACACTCTTCAGAACTAAAAAATACTATTAACCAAATAACTCACTCATCTATAGAATATTTTATCCATTGACCACCAAATTCACTTTTTTCTCTGCTGCATGTGAAAGTATCTCTACAATAGACCATAGTTCATGACAAAAAAGGAAGTCTTAGCAAATAGAAAAATATTATAATTACTTGCATTCTCTCAGATTAAAATGGAATAAAATTATAAATCAAGT
This sequence comes from Sciurus vulgaris, assembly GCF_902686455.1. Lineage (NCBI taxonomy): Eukaryota > Metazoa > Chordata > Mammalia > Rodentia > Sciuridae > Sciurus > Sciurus vulgaris. The sequence goes on from NC_136463.1 coordinate 40,372,825, forward strand.
CAAAAAATAAAAATCATTATGACATCTGGAAGTTAAGTAATATACTTTTGAATGAGAATTGGGTCATAAAAGACATCAGGGGTGAGAGAAAAAATTCTAAGGAATGAATAAGAACAGAGATGCAGAATGTCAAAATCTCTAGGACAGTTTAAGACAGTTCTAGGAGGAAAGTTTAGAGCACTGAGTGCATCCATTAAAAAAGTAGATAAATCCAAATAACACAATAATACACCTCAAGACCTGGAATAGGAGGAACAAACTAATTTCAAAATATTTAGAAGAGAGGATATAAGATCAGAGGAAAAAGAATAAATTTGAGAATAAAAAAGAATACAAGGGATCAATCAACAGAGTTGGTTGCTTGTAAAAATCAACAAAATTAATAAACCCTTAGTCAGTCAAATCAAAAGAAAGAGAGAAAAACTAAATCATCAAAACCAGAGATGAAAAAGGAGATATCACCACAGACACTTCTGAATTGTGGAGATATCACCACAGACACTTCTGAAATACGGAGGATTATTTCAAATAATTTTAAGAATGTATACTCAAAACCAGGAAAATATAGAAGAAATTAACAAATGTTTAGATATATGGGACCTACTAAAATTGAGCTACGAACACACAGAAAACCTAAACAGACCAATATTAAGTAATGGAATTGAATGAACAATTAAGTCTTCCAACAAGGAAAAGTCCAGGACCAGATGGATTCTCAGCCAATATCTATCAAACTTTTAAAGATTAACTAACACCAATTTTCCTCAAATTATTCCATGAAATACAGGGGGGTAGAAACACTTCCAATTTATTGTATGAAGCCAGTATCACTCTGACACAGAAACCAGAAAAAGACTTATCAAAGTACAAAAACCACAGATCAACACACCTGATGAACATATGCACAAAAATTCTTAATAAAATATTGGCAAACTGCATTAAAAAACACCTTAAGAAGATAGCATACTATGATCAAGTGGGTTTTATCCCTGGTATGCAGGTTTGGTTCAGCATATGCAAGTCAATATATGTAATTCACTACATAAATAGATTTAAGGACAAGAATCATATGATCATCTCAATAGATGCAGAAAAAGTCTTTGACAATATCCAGCACCCATTCATGTTAGAATGCTGGAGAAACTAGGGAAAGAAGGAATTTACCTGACTCAATATGATAAAGGCTGTAAATGACAAACCTGAAAACAGTATCATAATGAATGAAAAAATTTGTTGATGGGTACTACCTGCATTGATTCCATACTTAGCTATTGTAAATTGAACTGCTATATACACTGATGTGGATGTGATTTTAATTCCTTTGGGTATATACCAAGGAGTGGTATAAATGGATCAAATGGTGGTTCCATTTCAAGTTTTCTGAGAAATCTCCATACATCTTTCCGGAGTAATTGCACCAAATTTCAGTCCCACCAGCAATGTATGAGCATACCTTTCGTCCTGCAATCTCACCAACAGCTATTGTTACTTGTGTTCTTGATAATTCCATTCTATAAAACTAACTAAGTGCTCTTCAACTGATGAATGGGTAAAGGAAATGTGATATATATATATATATATATATATATATATATATATATATATATAATTGAAAATTACTCATTCATAAAAAAGAATGATTTTATGACTTTTGCCAATAAATGGATGGATCTGGAGATTATCATGATGAGGGAAATAAGCCAATTGCCAAAACCAAATGCCAAATGTTCTCTGATATGTAGATGCTAACACACAATAAGGAAGAGAAGGGAAGAATAGAAGTTCAATGAATTAGACAAAGGGGAATGAAAGAAAGGGAATAGGAATAGGAAAGAGAGTAGAACGCATCAGACATAACTATGTTCATATATGAATATAGCCCACTGAAATTCCACATCATGTTTAACCACAAGAATGGTATACTAATTAGAATAAGTTATACTTCATGTATGTATAATATGTCAAAATGCACTCCACTCTCATGCATATGTAAAATGAACAAATAAAAAAGATCTGAAAGAATTTTCTCTAAAATCAGGAATAAAACAAGTTTGGCCATTCTCACTACTCTTGTTCAATGTATTCCTTGAAACTCTAGCTAGAGCAATTAGACAAGGAAAGGATATTAAAGAGATACAAATAGGAAGAAAAGTCTAATTATTTCAGAGCATGACATGATCCTATACTCAGAAGACCCCACTGCCCCCCCCAAAAAAAAAATCTCACCATGAGACTTCTAGAGGTGATAAATTGATTCAGTAAAGTAGCAGGATATGAGATCAATATACAAAAATCAATCACTTCCCCACATTCCAATAAGGAATCTGTGAAGAATAAAACAGGAAAACTATCATTCATACTACCCTCCAAAAATACTTGGGAATAGACCTAATCAAGGAGATGGAGTTCTCTACAATGAAAACTATAGAACACTTAAAAAAAAGAAATTGAAGAAGATCTTGAAAGACAGAAAGATCTCTGATGTTCTTGGATAGGCAGAATTAATATTGTCAAAATGACCACACTACCATAAGTGTTACCTGCATTTAAATACCAATTCCATTCTTCACAGAAATAGAAAAACAGTACTAAAATTCATTTGGAATAATAAAATATGCTAAGTAGCTGAAGTAATATTGAATAAGAAGAGCAACTCTGGAGGGGTTATAGTTACAAAAAACAGCATGGCATTTGAATCAAAACAGGCAAGAAGACCAGTGGACTAGGATAGAAGACAGAGTAAAATCCACATAGATACAGTCATCTAATCCTCACAATAGGTACCAAAGGATATGCAGGAGAAAAGGAAGTCTTTTAACAAATGGTACTGGGAAAATTGGATATCCATATATAAAAGATTAAAACTAGATCCCTCTCTCTCTCATCCTGCACAAAAGTCATCTCAAAGTGGATCAAAGGTCTAGAAATTAGATTAGCAACTCTACAAATACTAGAAAAACATGTAGGCCCAACACCCCAACACATTAACATAGGCACTGACATCCTTAAGAAGACTTCTAAATCATAAGAAATAAAACCAAGAATGGATAAGTGGAACGGCATCAAATTAAAAAGTTTCTTCACAACAAAGGAAGCAAGAATGTGAAGATAGAAGAAGTCTTTGTCACTTGTTTTTCCAAATGGGGTTTAATATCCAGAATATATAAATTAAAAAAAAAGTAACATGAAAAATAAACCCAACAACAAATAATCCATTAAATAAATGGGCAAAAATCTAAACAAAATATGTCTCAAAAGAAGAATTACAAATGATCAACAAACATGAAAAAATGTTCAATATCCCTAGCACTGAGGTAAATGCAAACCTAAACTACTTTGAGATTTCATCTCACTCCCATTAGTATGGTGACCATCAAAATACAAATAATAACAAATTCTGGTGAGGATATGGCATAATATGTATACACCTAAGTTGTAGATGGGACTGCAAATTGCACAACCAATTTGGAAAGCCCTATGGAGATTCTTTAAGTGTCTAGGAATGCAACCACCATATGACCAGCTACAGCATCAAAGTACATCAATGTTTATAGCAGTGCAATTTATAATTGCAAGTTATGAAACAAGCCTAAGTGCCCATCAACAGATTAATGGATAAATAAGATATATGTGCACAATGGATTTTAACTCAGTCATAAAGAAGAATAAAATTACAGCATTTGCTGGTAAATGGATGGCACTGGAGAACATCATGCTAAGCGAATAAGCCAGACTCAGAAAATCAAGGGTCAAGTGTTCTCTCTTAAATGTTAAAACTAGAGCAAAGTAAAAAAGGCAATCCAATGGAAATAGAAGGGAGTTCAGTAGAATAAAAAGGGGAAAAGGATGAGGGACTGGGAAAGGGAGGAACTACAGAATGAAATTGAACAAATTATCCTATGTACACATTAATAAACCAAAGTGAATTCCAACTTTATGTTCACCTATAAAGGACCAGCTGAAAAAACATTAGATAAATAGATGGAAGACTAGATAAATAGATGGATGACTAGAGTATGGGGAATAGAAGGAGGGATAATGGTAGGGAAAAGGGAAGTACTGGGAACTGAAATGGAGCAAATTACATTTCATTAATGTATGATTCTATCAACATGAACCCTGATATTATGTGTAACTATGATGGACTAATACAAACATTATAAAAATTTGAAAAACACAAATAAATCATCAAAGTCAGGATTAATTCCACCAAACTTAATGGCAACTTTATTGTTGGTTGTTATTTAAATGATGGCATTTATATACAAAATTCAAGACTATATTATATATATTACATGCAAAATTCAAGACTATAAGTTTTCACTTGTAAAATCTACTTAAGATGTAGTTATGGATACTAAGAAACCATTAAAGAATTTGTTTTGCATTTCCAAGCTCATAATGGACATCATTTTTATTGTTTTTCCCTTAAAGAATTATTATAGCTGTTATTTTTTTGTTTTGTTTTTAAATTTTCCTTTATGAGTAAAGCACATGGCATCTTTTTCTTTTGTTTTTTCTCATAATGTAGGTCTGTATTCAATGAGTCTGTCACTGTTAATCTGCAATGTCCTGTTTTTCTGAAGAGTGGCTTTGTATATTCTGGGTGGTGTTTTTTTTTTTTTTTTTTCTCTTTAGCACTTTCAATATATGATTCTACTTTCTTCTGCCTGTGGATTTTTCTGCTGATAGACTTCGAATGGGTTTATTGAACTCCCTTGTATGTTATTTGCTTCTATTGTTGCATAGATGATTCTCTTTGTCCTTGAACTTTGAGAGTTTGACAATTATAATCTTATACTGGTTGAAACTGATTGCTTAACTTTGAACTTCCTGTGTCTGTATATGAGCATCTTTCTCTAGGTTTGGAACATTTTCTGTTATCATTCATTTGAATAATTTTTTTGTCCCTTTATTATAATTGAGCCAGCTGTTGACACCAATGACAGGGGGACTGGTCTTTGATGGTGTCTTATAGATCCTCTAAGTTTTTTCATTCTCATAATTTTTGCCTATTTGTATATTTGCAAATAGCCCGTCTTAGAGGCTATTTTTTGAAGCTACTGAAAATATACAAACAAGCAAAAATAATGAGAATGAAGAAAACTTAGAGGATCCATGAGTCACCATCAAAAGACCAATCCTCCTGTCATTGGTGTCAAAAGATGTTTCGATTATAACAAAGGGACAGAAATTTTATTCAAATGATAACAGAAAATGTTTCAAACCTGGAAAAAGATGCTAGATGCTCTAAGTTTTCTGCATTCTCATTATTATTGCTTGTCTTTGAGGCTATTCTTTGAAGGAACTGAACCTTTCCTATATTCCATTCATTCAATGTTGGTGCATTCTATTCTGTTTTTCCCTTCACTTATTTCTTAGCTCCAGGATTTTTGCCTGATTTTTAAAAAACCATGTCACTTTTCAAATTAGCTAACATACAAAACTAACCAAGATGTCCATCATGGATGAATAGATTGAGCAATACTGTATGAGCATACAATAGAATATTGTATAGCAGTCTAAAAATAAAATCTTATAATTTATAGCAAAAATATTATATGAATTGTCATTAGACACATTACAAAAATATGTTCTTCCAATAAAGTTCTCATGTTCCACAGTCAATGAGAAGCAATTAAGATATATTAAAATATAATAAACATATGTACTTATGAATAAAATGTTAAAATAAAATATTAAAATGTAATAAATATCTGGACTTATGAATAAAATGTTAAAATATAAGATTAAAATATAATTATAAATATATGGACTTATTCATAAAATGTTCTATTGCAGTTCCTACATATATATGTATATACACATATATTTAATATCTGTGCTGCCTCAATGCAGTCTTCCGATGATGTTTTCCCCTTGGCTTCGTACTAGGTGATGGGGGTAAAGGTTGAAAAGTTCCCCACTGTAATTCATCAAGAGCTAGAAAGAGAAAAAATGAAAATATTACATCCCTTAAATGAAAGATTTCATAATTGTTTAAGCACAAGTCAGTAAGTTGAGCATTTTATCAGTGTTAATAAATAAAAAATATGTATGCTTACAATACTAAATTTTGATTAAATATAATTCAATTAGCATTGCACATTGGATTAACTTTCATTGGAGCTAAGTATTAGAACTTTGGGTTTTCCTATTGTTTATTTATCCAACAAGCATATGCTGTGACAAGCACTGGAATGAAAATATGAAGGTGATACTATTCACCCTTAAACAGTTGTATTATGTAATCCTCCCACCAACAGATGAACAGGCAATATACATACAGAGTCATAGATACTATGACAGGTATAAACCATGGAACTATAGGAACACAGGGAAGGGACTTTGTCCCAGGTTTATGTAAATATTGTAGTTTTTTTGGGAAAGGTGATATGTAAGTTAATACCTGAAGGATAAGGAGAAAGTACACTAGAAAGAGAAGAAGTACAATACAAAGAGACAGAGATGAGGAAGAAAACGTGTGGAAGTATAAGTAATCCAGTTTGGCTAGACGTTAATAACAATGAGATAGAATAGGATAAGAGAAAATTGAAGAGGAATAACCTGTCAAGAATCAAAATGATTTGTGCTTTTTTGCATTCCATGTTGAAGAATTTGAAATTTTTCCTGATGTCCAATGGTAAACCATTCTCAATGCAATGTAAATGACAACAGATTAAAGTGGCATTTATCAAAGACAGGTCATGAATTATAAATGGTTGCCTAGGTAGCATAGATGAGTCTGGGCTTTTTGGCTACAAATCTGAGAAGCTGGTGAAACCTTTGTTTTCCAAGAACAGTTTCAGCAGGCAGCCTAACAATTTCAGAGATGGCAGAAGTAAAGAAAATGTTGAACCAAGAAAAGAGAAGCCCACATTTTAAAAAATTTTTTAAAAGAAATGAAACATGAATAAATGAGGAATAAATATATTCTTCATTAGGGGTATTTCCACATCCTTCTTTCAATGCAAGGAAAATATCTACTTATTTTTTATTTGAAAAACCAGTTAGTCTATATTTGATTCACAAATTTTGGCAACGTACCTTCATTTGTTTCTGTATCCAAATTGTGCAAGTTATGCTGGAACTGAAATAGGTCAAATATTATTTATAATGTTTCAGTTAAATGAGAAGCCTTATCATATGAATGATATATTACTTCAAATATTTGAACTTCAAATGAAACTTGTAGTAATCAGAGCTAAATTATGGATTGCTCACAAAATAATCATATAAATAATATAAAATTCTTACTTATTTTGTTTATATAATAGAGAACACATGTAAAGTGTGGTTTAGATTAATCTGAGAAGCATTATAATTAATATCAGTTTATTAAATGTACATAATTTTAGAAGAGCAATGTAGGTTAGTAATACAAAGGTTAAATTATTCCATTCATAATTTATACTGAATGTGTTACTTTGTGATTATCATAAAACTCTGCCATTTATAAAAGTTTAATCAGTTTTTTCACTTCAATGAATTTTTCCTTAAATAAAATTTCCATTCTCTACTTTTAGAAAATTATGAATTCAACGTATGTTCTATGTTATTATTTTTTTATCATAGCATCTAGGACATGTATGTGATATGATTTGCCAGAAATTCTTCTGGCAAAGATTTAAAATATTATGTTGCCTGGATGATGATCAAACATGTTTTATTGATTAATTATAGTTATCTCTTTAATTATGAAACATCAAATTCTTTCCAAGTAACCTCATCTAGAGTGTTCTTACTTACTCAGTAGGTAAATGAAGGGGAGACAGGAAGAACGACAAAGTATTTAGCTGATATAATAAAACAAGTTTACTTAACTTTTTTCCATTTAAGTAATAACCACAACTATTTTGATAGGGATTACAGTTGGAATTGATAGTTGACAGGCACTCCCTATTTTAGTTTAGAAGATATGTGATGCAATATTTTGTTGACACACAATGTTCCATCATGTAAAAGTTTAGAGTTTAGGAATATTGTTTTGGTTCAGATATATTTGGAGAAACACATGCAGAATAAGAGATGCTAAACTGAGTGAAAAATTGAGAAGTAAAAAATGTAAATAAGTCACTAGAAATTTTTTGGAAGTGTAAGTAATGAACTAAGAATTCCAAACAAATCATGGTAGAAATTAACGTTTATCTGGAGATGTGGGTCAATTGTAGAGCACCGGATTTGAGATTGCAAGGCCTTGAGTTTGATCCAAAACACCATGAGTATGTGCACACATGCACACACACATGCCTTTCATTTTATTTTTAAAATACTGAGTGACTATTGTGTCATATGTGGTGTTAGGTGCATAAGTACCAAATAACATTTAAAAATAAAAAAATTTTAAACCATATAATTTTTTTTTAAATGGAATACATTTTTAAAATTTCAGTTATTGGGTCAAGGCACACAGCTCAGTGGTAAAGCCAGTGCTTATTTGATTGCACAAGACCCTGGGTTCAATTCCAAGAATCACCAAAATGAAAAAGATATTTGACATGAGAAAATAATGATGTGCAAAAATTTCTAACTAATGGTACACATGTTCAGGCTGTTTTATTTTTCTTTTTTATGATAATAAAAATGAATAAAGAGCAAAAAAAACCACACAATTACTTCTGATATACAGGACATAGCCTCTCATAATTCAAACTAGAATGTTAATCTAAAAGTAAAACTTAGTAAAGTATAATATGTCACTTTCACTTATCACCATAATGGTGTTAAGCATCAAGGCTAAATTTCGTCATGGTAAGGAAAGCAATGAATGCTAAATGTTATGAACATGGGGAAAACTTGCTTCAAAAGCCAGTACAAATGAAATCACAGAATAGTGCAGTTTGTTGCAATCATTTTCCTTCAAGCTATAAAAAATGCTAGTAAGAACTTCACAAAATAGGAGATGGACAAACAAATTCAGTATTAATGTTAGTTAGGCTCAACAATTTGCTTTCTCAAATTAGAGGTAAAATTGTTGTTTTGTAATTGCTCATCCCAAATCCACACTTTCCTATCACTCTAAACAGTATATTACCATCTCTTATAGTATTGTCAGATTGCCTTCAGAGAAATAATCAAATTCCTAGCAATTTTTGAAAGCAACTTCCTCCTTCAGTTGTAATGGACAACTTTACAAGAACCTGTTCAAGGCACTCTGCAGCAATTATGCAGACATGGCTTTGTATCTTGATAGATACTAAATCTCTTAATATGTTTAGCAAGCTTTGGTAAACTCATGGCCCAGAATGAAGCCATGTACACACTGGAATGACTAGATTTAGTTTAAAATAAACTAATATTCAGTTTATTTAGAAATATTTAAAAATAAACACTCCTATCTTCCCCTGTAATTAAGAGAAAATAGCTTCTGTAAATCTTCTTTTGCATCATTCCAGCATTTACATACGCATTCATCATATTCTTGTGAGATGATTCATTACCTCATTTCCTTAGTAAGCACTATAGTAATATTTTATTTTCGTGTCATGCTTAAAACTTAGAAAAGAATTTAAAATTCTTTCTTTTTTTTTAATAGTAGTCTAATTTCATGATTCTGAAGCACCCAAAACTTGATTCTCTCACTTTTATTCCCAGAAAAATATGAAACTAAGGTAACAAAATAATGAAAAACTATCAGCTAGCAGGAGTCTTATAACTTATATATTAGAATAGTCATTTAATATGCTTCCTTTAAAACTAATTGAGTGCAATGTGTGTTGGAAACATTAGATTGCAATTCTATTATTTAGTTAGGACATGAAGCTAAGGTAAAAAGAAAACAAAGAAGCCTCATTTAATACTGACCTAAACTACCTTTCAATGCAATAAGATGAAAACATCATCAAAACTATTAGCCAAAGTGCAGTGGTTTAAGTTGGTATTTCAATAACAATAATGTATAATAAAAACTAGGTACTATTTCTTTATATTTTGGTAAAACAAATATTTTGTTTTTGTAATTTCTCTCTCATAAAAAAAGGACAAATATTCGACAAATATTTAAACTGAGTGTAGCATAACTGAATGTTTTTTTCTTGTCTTACCAACTCTACAATTTATGTAGCTTGTCATGGTTGGAACCATTTTTAAATCCTCAGAAATGGATTCTTACTAAGAATGAAATCTTATGGTTGGATTGGAAAGTTCCCATTACATCTTCAGGAAAAAGAAGAACAGTGTACAGCTTTTATGAGATTTTGGATGACAAGTTATAATTATGTTTGATGGTATTTGTTATTTGAAAAATTGGATATTACTGCCATTAAAGTCATTATTCAAAGACATAAGTGAAATTCATTTTAACATTTCAGATGTTTGCTTATTTTTAAAACTATTGTAACAGTAATAAACTATTTTACAAAAATTGAGAGAAAGATGTTATAATGAAGCAGCAATTAAAGATATACTCGTTAAGAAATGGAAAATATTTTAAATTAAAAAAATATTTCTAAAAAATTAATTAATTGGTCTTTTTTAATGCTATAGTTTTTAATTCATAAGTGAATTTATCTCAGATTCCTTTAAATCATACAAATACATATGTGATAAAATATTTGGTAATCAATCATTTACTATAATTAAGGGGTGGGATCTTTGTGATGGTGCAAGAAAACTTGAAAAGTGTCATGAAGCACAGCCAAGGCAAAATCACTTAGAATGTAAGCCAGACATACCCCTCAACATACCCCTTTAGTTATAGGCAATAATGCTCATTTTGGGAAATCCAATTTAAATAGAGATTTCAAAGAAAGTTAAGATGTATCAGTTTAATTACTTTTTTGAAAAATATAGCAAGTAAATATCTCTTGAAAATGAGAGCCCACGGACTCCTAAAAATAGTGACATTTCTGTGCCTTTCTTTCCTTCTTCCTTCCTTCCTTCCTTCCTTCCTTCCTTCCTTCCTTCCTTCCTTCCTTCCTTCCTTCCTTCCTTCCTTCACAGATCACTGCGATTTTTATTTAGCATGTATAAGTCAATGAAACAACATGGTATTTCACCAAATTTAAAAAAAAAAAATTAATTCTAACAGAAATCAGAAACCCAAAAGAAAAAAGCTAATAAACTAACCAAATTTATACAGTGGTTTGCACTTTGATGTACATATGGTGTATATGAGGTAGGTGTTGCCATGATGCCCTGAAGATTTCTTTCAGGAGGAACATCCACAGGAGGTCTTGTACTGTCACTACTGTTTTGCTGCATCTCCAGAAGTCTACTATTGCTTTCAGTTAGAATATCAATTGTTCTGTGAAGACTGAAAGGCAAATGTTTAGCATCTCATTTTCCTCTAAATGACTCTAAAATAGCTTGCATTTAAAAATTACCATAAGAATAAATGGAATTTCCCATCAAACATACCAATAATGTATCTTCATACCAATAATGTGTCAGACAATACAGTGTATAAAAACATAGGCTTTATATTGTTCTAAAGATGTGCTTATGTTTCCAGGAGCATTCCTATCTAATAAGTATTCAAACAAAGCAGGTAGGAGAGAAATGGCTATCATGACATATAATTTCAAGGGGAGACCTGCTGCTTTCTTAAAGGCTCTTAAAAAGTTTCTTGAGGCTGCACTAGAAACACTTGCATTTAAAGGGTAACTGTGAGATCTAATTTGTTTGGCTATAATAGCCACTTCATAATGTATAAATACATTAAAACACCATGTTGTATTCTTGAATTTTATACAAAATGAGACTGAGAGAAAAACCTAAAAAAAGCTTGCTTCTAGAAAACTATTTTAAGAACTTAAAAGTCTTCCCTCAAAAACATAAGTGTTTGCTTTCACCATCTGGGCATTCTACCCATTATTACCTGGAGAAATTAAGCATCTGACAATGAGAACTATTCAGAGTAGCCACCACTAAGGGATAAGAAGATAGCTGAGTTAGTGGTTCAAAAGAATTTAAAGGGAAGGGGGAGAAGAAGCAGATCCAAAGAAAGTTAACTTATGACACCATTACCAAGATATCAGAGGTGGGATCTGCCCTTTCTGTCTTCCACATCCCCATTTGCAATGATCAAAGGATATTTTAAAGCACTTTATGAATTCTATTTCCCTTCATCACTGTGATAATTTCCCCCTGTACCATAAGAATTCTTTATGTAGAGTAGAAAAACCCCCAGAAGCACAGTTTATATCTTGACATCTTCAGGTAACAATACCAAAGAACCCAATCAAGTTAATTTACCAGGGGCCAGAAGATGCCTAGAAGATTAGCATAAGTTATACTTGAAACTTGAGGTTGAAGTTGTAATCTTAGAGAAAATAGTTAAACTTCTTCGTATTTCTGTATCTGTATTAGGGAATGCTGATAAATTTTATGACAGTAGAAATGTATTAGTTATAAAGCTTCAAAATTATTAGCTGAATGAATAATAGATCAAGTTAACTACTTAAGAATGTTAAAGGGGAAGAAAGTCATAAAAAAAGGTAGTATAAACTCTCCTGAGCTAACATTTAACTTTAAATTCATTTAGCAATATCACTTTAAAAATTATATTGTCTAGTTAACATTCATATCCTATTAGTAATCTCATGAACCTATCTCACTAGAAATTAGGCTTTAGAGAAAAATTAAAGAGTTCAATATTTTTCTATGATTCTATGTTTTGGCTTACTAATTTACTTCACTTGACAATGATTTTCTAATTTTACGTTCTTCTCGATAGAGTTGTTTAAATCTTTGCAGTTTTATTTTGGTAGACTCTCTCTTGGTTCTAGTTTGAAGGACTTCAGATTCCAGATCTTTAATTTGTAGTTCCAACTTGCTTCTTTGTGCATCCATATGAGTTTTTCTTAATGCATCTAAATATTCTTGATTTTCTGTTTCTTTCTAAAGCAAATTAAATAACATTTTAAAAATAATTATAACCCAACAGTTACCATTTGTTTGTTTCCTTTATTTCTGAGTCAGTGAAAAATCAAAATCAAAATCATTGTATCTGAAATATAAAAATTTAGAGTGTGTGTGTGTGTGTGTGTGTGTGTGTGTTACTGAGGATAGAATCCAGGTACTCAAGAAGGCTAGGGAAGCATTTTTCCACTGAGCTATAGTTCAGCCCTGAATCACTCTTATGTAACGTAAGAGTTATGTCTCATGTGAGTTGAAAATTCAAAGAATCATAAGATTGATTCAAAAAGCAGATTAAAAAAAATTGAACACAGAACAATTGAAAAGTGTTACAATTTCTACATGACAATTTTTATTTTCTTCTTAATAGTCTTGTCTAATGCCGACTAGTCTTATAAATCAAATGATTCTCCAATAAAAGGTTTTATTCTGAAAGATCAACTAAGTTATATTAATTTTTGAAATGGAAATATTTACAGGGGATACAGATGCATCTTCCTTCTAAAAATCTATTAAATTGCTATAAGGGAAGTAGAAGAAACACATAATACATTCAAAACATGATTTTCAGTGAAATGTATTAAAGCACACTGCAGATAAATTCACCTGTAAAAGTAGGTTGACTTGTTTTAATTTTGTTGTTAATTCTTTTTGTGCACGTTCTTCGGTGTCTTGTTTATATTTATCTATTTGACCGTGTTCTTTAGTAATCTCTTCAATATGCTTTTTCAGGTTTGTTATTTCCTGCATCAATTTGCTATTTTCTTCCTCTAAATTTTCACATTTCTCACGAAGATTTGTCTTAGATGAAAGCTCCTAGAAAAAGGCATTGATATTTATTTATTTAGACGAATATACTTTAAAGATGTATTCTCCAATTTTGCTGTATGTTCATCAATATGCGTGAATAAAGTAATACAGTTGGGCAATGAAAGAAGTAGGCTGAGAATAATAAAAAAAAAACACACTTGACATACATTCACTTGCAGTAACATATACTCTACTAGATTCTGAGAATGTGTCCAAAACATAGAATCATAGAAAAATATTGAACTCTTTAATTTTTCTCTAAAGCCTAATTTCTAGTGAGATAGGTTCATGAGATTACTAATAGGATATGAATGTTAACTAGACAATATAATTTTTAAAGTGATGTTGCTAAATGAATTTAAAGTTAAATGTTAGTTCAGGAGAGTTTATACTACCTTTCTTTGATGACTTTCTTCCCCTTTAACATTCTCATGTAGTTAATTTGATCTATTATTCATTCAGTTAATAGATGTTTATTTTTCTATGAATGCTTTGTGTCTTATTAAAATTACTCAAGCACTTACTAGGTGATTTGGGAGTTCTTCAGGAGGAACTACGTTGAGGAAACTACTTGGCTGCACATGCAGGCTATTTCTAAGACAAGAATAAAACGAAGATCCCAGGGTCATAGTCAAGTGATATGGAGAATCATTCCTATGTTCAGAACTAACTCCTAATCAAAATAAGGGTTTTTAGCAGTTTAGCAGAATGATGGGTGGTTTGTGTGGGTGGTGTAGGAGGTATCTTGTTAGCTCCAAAGTCTTCAAATCAAAAGGAATTGTATTGAAGGAGCTACATTCTAGTAACCACCACCTAGGTACCTCATCCCCATCTGGACTTGATAAGGATGGTAAGAATCATTGTTGCATTTCATGCCTGAACTTGATGACATAATTACTTATTTTGTAGTGGGTATTGAGTGGGAATGAGTGTATTTTTTCACACGGCAGGAATACAAAAGCACTGTAGCCAGAGGGAAGATTGTGCTGGTTTTAGGACATTCCCTTCTTTAACACTTACGCCATGCAGACGGTAGACTACAGGTGAATCTCTGACTTGATTCTAATAAACAGTGTGATGAAGGTGAGGCCACTTAATTTCAAACACTAGGTTAGAAAAATCAGGTGTTTCACCTGATTTCAATTAGTGGACTCCAAGTGAGACAGCTTTGAGTATTTATTTATCAATCTGAAATATATCTTCATTTTCTGTTCATCAATGTGGAAATAAAGAGAACATATGGAATCATTTTTAATTTTCTAAGTAGGAAAACAAATGTAGTGTCCCTTGAATATAAACAATTTGAATACAATATCTCTTTTACCTTACTTCAAAGCTTATTTATATGGAGAAGATTATCTCATCTTTATGATGATATAGTCTTTATGTAGCACAATGCTTCTCCATAACATACAGCTTGTCTTTGAAATTTTGAAGTTCAAATCACTTTGACTATTATTTGTCTTTCATAAGTAATCTGAATACTAGTTGATTTTAAATGCTGTACTCTTTGGATGAGTTGAATAAACTATTTAGCCCACATAACCTGTACTGAGTCTAGTTATACCTCTATTTGCTTAAGTCAAAGGAGGTGAATACAAAGAATGTGGAATCTATGTCAAGAAAAGGATTAGCTTCAGTGCTATACACAAGAACCAGATACCAGGTTGAAAGTTTTCAATTATATACTGTAAGAGACAGTTTAATTTCCAGTCAGGAAAGCTTATGGCTCAGATTTAATCTTTTTCTTCCTAGTGATTAAAAGTTGACAGATGGCTCCAAGAATTATAATGAGTTAGTAGAGCAAAATACAGCAAATTGACTAAGTCAGCAGATCCTGGGACTAAGATTTGATGGAAATGAGAGGGAAGAGGGAAGCACTGGGTGAGAGACTAATGTTTTAATAGAGAAAAGAAAAGAAATGGACTATTTTGTAAGCCTGATTTCTATCATTTCATGGAGTTGGCAAGGCCTGAGCTGGCCACAGTTTCCTTAAAGAAGCAAAAAACTGCTATAGGTATGACATTCTACTATGTTGGTTGTTTATTATTACATAAGACAACTGGAAATATACAACATGACTGGAAGAGAGCTATCTTTGAAAGTGAAATTTGGCTTGTGACGGCCAGAGGGATAGACAAAGATCATCATATTAGAACTGAGAATCTAAAACCAAATGCACACAGTTGCAGTTAATTGTTTTCAACAAACATGATGAAACAATTACATAAGAAATATATTCTTGTCAGCAAGAAATGGTACTGGGACAACTGGATATGTACATGCAAAAGAATGAAGTCGAATTCCCAACAAATATGTGTAGAAATTATCTCCAAATAAAAGCACTAAATGTATGAAATGAAACTCTTAGAAGAAAACATAGCCACAAAACTTTATGACTAGATTTGAAAAGAGTTTCTTAGATATGGAACCAAAAGGGAATAAAATAGATTAATATCCTCTAAATTAAATACTATTGTGCTTGAAAAGATACCATCCACTGTCCAAAGGTAAACCACTGAATGACAAAATATCTGAAAAGGGATTTCTATCTAGGATATATAAATGACTTAAAAATTTATCATTTTTAATACAAAAAATTATCCTATTTTAACATGGAGAAAAGTTCACATAAACAATTCTGCAAAGAAGATATACAAATGGCTAATGAACACACGAAATATGCACTCAACACCATTCCATTAGACATTAGGGAAATGCAAATGAAAACTTCAATGAAGTACCCCTTCACATCACTAGGATGGAATCATTTTTTTAATTAAAAACAATGGAAAACAAGTGTTGGCAGGAATGTGGGGAAATTATAACCCTCATTCATTTTTTTGGTTAAAAATGGAAGTTTTTACACATAAGTGTTAATGGAAAAATTTTTACAAGATTGGTTTATATTTACATTTTTAGTTTCTAGAGATGCTTGAAAAGCATTTTCTTCAATAGCTCAAAATATTTCAAGTTTATTTAAGTCATTTCACTAAGACAATTTTTAGAAAACTCCCATCTGATTCCCATTACATTTTTGATCCTCACCTGACTTTGGCATGAGAAATAATACTGCTTTCTCTGTAAACATTTTTCCAGTTGTTTCAAAATTTCCTTTACTATTAACCATGCTTTTTAAAATTTCAGTCTCCTCCATAACATACAAAAACAACTATTGCCTGATTGTTACATTTCTAGACTTCAACCCACATTGCCTAATCCACATTACCAGCTCTGAACTCTTACAAGAGTTCATTTATGCTCTTCTTTGTTCCTTCTAAGTTCACTTATCATAGAGAACAATCTCACAAACCATTACTTTGCGTGGATTTGTTCAGCATGTATCTAACATCACAGATGTTTATGTTGATTCTTAATGGTGTTAGTTGAAGTGTAGTAATTTTCCCATCAGGTTGGGGAGGGGGCAGAACTCACTCTTAGGAGGGTGTTCAGCATACTTTTTCTTTTTTAATGCTAGACTTTGTTTATGAGGGTCAGATTATCAATTGTTCACCTTTGTTTCTTTTGATTAATTTCCTTTTTTATACAGGCATGGCTTTATGGTAGTTTTGGTCTGAAGTTCCTTTTAGATGTATCCTCAACTGTATTATTTGGAAACTTGAGTCAAGTAGAGCTTTATCTTCTTTTCAATGCAGCTTCTTCACCTCAAAATTGTGTATATCAAATCTCTTAACCCAGGTAATCCACAATGTAGGGACTGATGATATGAGAGACTTTGGGAGAAGTTAAGGGCTACTGATTTGAGTTGATTAAAAGTTGTCTCATTAAATTTTTGATTCACAGAGTAGACTTCAAATCAGTTAATAATTCTATGCTGCATCCCTAATTCATTTCTTTAGGAATCTACATAAAACTATTCATTATTTTTGAATACTCAATAGATTTTGGGTGCTTTCACCAGTTTTTTTTAATTTTTGATACCTCAATACATTCTGCATCATAACTATGTAAGTGAATTTCATCTTTCATCATATCTATAAGAGTAGAAATTTTAAAAAATCATAAATACATAGAAGGAAGTCCAGTAGAGGTAGGGAAAAAGGGGGAGGAAGAAGGGAAGGGAAAGGGGAAGTACTGTGGACTGAACTGGAGCAAATTATATTCTATGTTTGTCAAAATGAATCTAAATATTATGCATAACTATAATGCACTAAGAAAAATATGAAAGAATATAAAGTATGTGTCCTGGAACTCTATTCTAAAAGACTCCTTATCAACATATTGTCATGTCATGTCCATAAAATGTATGTGAATAAAATGGGACCAGTTTCTAGGAAACCTAGAAATTTTTGTACAATGTTGTTTCTTTGTCCATGAGAAAGAGCAGTCAACAAAAACAGTCTAAATTTCCTTGGCAAGTATATCTGAATAATGGTGTTGCACGAATCAAGCATGGTGATTTAAACAAGTTAATGTGATTAACACCCTCATTACTGTAATTTAGTGTACACAATGCCATATTTTGGATTTAATTCAACAAAGGAAAGCATAAATAACAGGAGAATTCTGTTCTGCTTGATCAATGGTTATATAGTTTTCATTGTACATCAATAAACTGACATCTGGAATTATGCATCAATATTTTCTGAGATTATACTGTTAAATCTTTGAAACATGGATTAAAAACTGGTGAATGGGAAAAATTGGTTTCTGAAACTCCAATTCTGCACTATATCACTCTATAAGGTCTTATTAAAATAAGCAGCCATTTCTACCTTTTCATTGGCATCTATTTTCTTTTAAAAATTCAAAGAGAATATTATATTCCTTTGGAAATGTGTATATGTAATGATCCAGTATACATCCTTGAGGAATACAAATAACAATAATCCATCCTCTAAACCTCATTGAAAGACTTAATTACAATAGAAACTCAAAATTCTAGGTGAAATAATCACTTAAATTTACTTAAACTTCTTGGAATTTAAAAAGTTAGTAGGGACTGTAACAGATAGTCATACACTAATGTCCACAGAAGTAGTATTCACCACAGCCAAAAGCTGAAAATAATTCAAAAACCCATCAATGGATGAATGGATTAAAAATGTTTTATGTATAATACATTAGTTTTAGAATATTACAACCATTGAAATTAAAGTTTTACTAACAAAATGAGTAGTTTTATGTATTTAGTCATAACTTCTATAAAGTCAAGAGGAGTTGTACTACTAGTAGCAAGTAGTATCAATATGAATACAACAAATATTTTTGTGAGACTTTTCATATTGCCTAAAATACTCTTAAATATTACTCCTAGAATAAGAAAAATTTCTCTTCCATATGATGAGAATTAATAGGAGACTGTCTTACCATTTTTGTCTTCAACAGGTTATTTTGAAGCTGTTCAATTATCTCTGTTTGATTTTTCACTCTGAGTTTTAATGTGGCATTTTCAAGTTGAAGCCTAAAAGGTGTATTTGGAAACAATTATTCTCACACATCAATCTTTAAAATAAGACAACATTTCTGAGCAAACATCTGAAAGAGTAATTAAATAAACTCCTAAAAATTTGAAAAGTAAATTTTGTAACTGTATCATTTTTCTAGATGTACTTTGTGAATAATGTGCAAAATTGGGAGATAATGCACAAATATTGTGCATTTCTTGTACTTTTTCTTTCAGTGTCTGGAATTGAACCCAGGACTTTGTGCATTCAAAGCACCCACTCCACTGCTGAGCCACATTAACATCCCTATATTATGTATTTTAAGTAACAAAAATGCTGAAAATTTCCCCTGGCTTCACACAGATATATTTATCATCATGACTGGCATAAAATTCTCATCATACACTGCTTATTTGCTTTTTAAG
Source organism: Sciurus vulgaris (assembly GCF_902686455.1). Lineage (NCBI taxonomy): Eukaryota > Metazoa > Chordata > Mammalia > Rodentia > Sciuridae > Sciurus > Sciurus vulgaris. Next base: position 40,392,326 of record NC_136463.1, read on the forward strand.
TATTCAAGTTATTTCATATATTGTTTTAAATTATACTTTTGTAAGAGATCTCGCAACTTCTCAAAGAACTCCACATCCTTTTCGTCTAGATTCCTGTCTTCAAGCAACTGAAACAAAGGAGGAAAAACAAACTTTACTAATAATCTAGTACAAATCTTCCCATCATCTTGTTTAGTGCTAAACTTTTCTGGGAATATAGCCATACCTGTTCTCCTGCATATTGTTTATGAGTACTTTTATGCTGTAACTGCAGAGTTCATTGAATTATTGCAACAGTGATCTTAGTGCCCACAAAGCTAAACTAATACTATCTGTTGCCTTACAAAAATTTTACTGACCTGTGCTCTAGTACTGAAACATATTTTTCTTGTTTTAAAATTCAGTTTTAACAGATACTCAAACTGATAATATTTGGAAAATGGGAAAAACAGAGGAAATCCCCTTAAGATAAATACATATGTATGTATTGAAGCTATTTAAAGTGTATATTATATAAATACTAATCTACATATACTTGTACATATGCACATATATGCATACATATATATTTATATTCTGATCACCACCTAACTATAATTTGAAATATTCGTATACATATGGGACCAAAATTGTGCCAATAATAAAAATTAGCATAATGCTTGAGGTGACAACTAGATGTTTTATGCACTCCTTTGAGTAGTAGTATCTAAAGAGACACCAGGGTACATGAAAACCTCTACTGAATCCCAGCTTGCCAGTTACTAACTGTGATCCTGAACAAATTAACTTTCTGGATCTCTGTTTCTTAACCTGTGAAATGGTGATAATAATAGTTCTTACCTCACTAGACTTGTCTTCCTATGACTAAATTATGTTTGTGATATTTAATTCCTACATGGACTTTGAAAAATATCACCACATACCTCAATTCATTATTTCCTCATGTTAATGCACTAATATTTATTACCAAATTCAGTTCGGACACTTGTCTTCCTAATTATTATTTTTTCATAGACAATAGATTCAGACTTCTATCCACTCTTCCCGTGATAAGGTTTTAATTCTTAACAAGCTACTGGATTTTAAAGAAGAAATTGGACCATAGGTGCTGACACATTCCTGTAATCCCAGTTATTTTGGAGGCTCAGGAAGGAGTATCACAAGTTAGAGATCAGACTTGGCAATTTAAGAAGACCCTGTCACAAAATAAATACATAAAGAGGGCTGGTGATATAGCTCTGTGACAGGGTGCTCCATTCAGTCCCCAGTACTGCAGAACAAAACAAAACAAAAATGGGTACGCATGTAGGAATGATGGGTTTATGCAGAGGAACATTTCCACTATGTTTTATTGTAGGCTCAGATTAACTCCAGAGTGCCTCACACCTCTAATCCTCTGTTTGAATCCTTCTAGTAGATTCCTATCTCAGAATGACAGTGAGGTACTAGATAACTTGACCGCAACTCCCTCACTGACTTCAGTCCTTGCAACTCTCTCCCCTACTCCACTCCTTTTCCCAGCTTCACATGAATCCTGCCCCTCTACATTAACTGTGAACATGGAGATTTAATGCCAAATTAATAAATAATAGCCAGAATTATTCTTTGAACTGGACAAAATCATATGATTACATGAGAGCAATTTAGTCTTGAAATAAAATGTACAAATTATTTGTGAAATTGTTTAATAAAATATAAATAACAGTGGGAAGATTAAATTGACAATGGTTTAGTCTGGGAAATTCACATTTGTTCCAACTTAAAATTTAATGAATAGTTGATGTCTTTAAAGTGGTGAGAGGTCATGCAAATAATCCGAGACAAATATTTTTTAGATTGAAGTGAAATTGACATGCAAAAAAATAAAATCATCAACTAGAAACATAGAAACCTACTAAAGCAGAAGTATCACGAACCACAGCATTTACACTTCATTTCATCAAGGAAATCTGGAATGAACTGTCAAAGTAACCCACTTAATTGAATTTAGGTATTGGTATGTCTGTTTATCTGATTCACCATGGTCTTAAAATGCAACAACAGAAAAACATATTGATAATTATTTCAGAGATGACATATACTTCAGAGGTAGATCATGTGCTTATCATGTTCAATCCCCAGAACTCAAGATAAATGATCTCAGGAGTATGGGAATACATTATTAATGCCAATACATATCTATGGCAGCCCAGTGCCACTGCACAAGACTTCCATGCCAGGGAGGCAGGCCCAGAGACACAGGCCCAGCCCCAGCCAGTGGTCTAGCGCTCGTATCGTGGTTGACCATCTGTCAACACATGAAGGTGCCTCTGCCCCTAACAGGGATTATACCCCACCTGGAGGTCACCATCCTTTTTTTTTTTTTTTTTTTTTACAAGATTTTTTTCTATTTTCTTTTTTTGGTTCAAACCCAAGGAAGACTCTCCAGCTAATGCTCTTGTCACACTCATAACAAATATACAATTTTTCACCAGTATGTCTTCTCTGGTGGGTAAGAAAGTCAGAGTTCTGTTAGAAGCTTTTTCCACACTTGCTGGGGCTTCTCCCCAGATGGGTTTTCTGGTGTCCAATGAGATGTACATCCTGTCTGAGCTCTGCTGATACTGAAGGCATTTAAAAAGCTCTTCTCTGGGGTGAACTCCCCTGCAATGAGGAGGGCTGAGCCCTCCTAGAGAGCTCTCATGTGCACTGCATGCTTCCTACCTGTGTGAGTCCTGCGGGGGAGTGAGCTCAGACTCCGGGCTTTCCCAGACTCAGAGCCTCTGTGGAGCTTCTCACTGGAGTGGCTGTTAGGGCGGTACTTCCAGGTGACACATTCCTCATGCTTCCCACAACTGCAGGCTCTCTGGTCCCCACTGAAGTTTGAGCCCTGAGCCAAGGCTGAGATTCGCCTAGGGTTCTCGATCCCAATGAGCTCTACGATGTGTAATTTTATTTTTCATGGTATCATGATTCTTGCTGGTCAAGACATTTGTGAGGCTTCTGAAGCATGAGGAGGGCTGAGCTCGAGAGCTTTGTCACCCACATACAGATATATGGTTTTTCACCCATGTGCACTGCCTGATGTTGGAGCAGGGCTGAGCTCTGGTGAAAGCTTTTCTCACACCCACTGTACTTATAATGCAGCTCCTCCGTCTGAGTTCTCATTTTCTGTTGGGCGACAAAGTCCATACCTAAGAGGAAGCCACTCTCACATGTAGACCACTGATGTGGTTTCTCTTCCACGTGAATTCTCTGATGCACGATAAGGTCCGAGCTGCAGCTGAAGCCCTTCTCATACTCAAGGCATTTAAACGTGTGAGTGTGAGTTGCCTGGTGCCTAATGAGGTTGGCACTGCGAGTAAAACTCCTCATGCATTCCAAGCATTTACAGGGCTTCTCACCTGTGTGGACTCTCTGGTGCACAATAAGGTCTGACTTCTGGCCAAAGCATTTCTCACAGGCACCACACTTGTAGGGCTTCTCCCCGGTGTGAACTCTCTTATGTACAATGAAGGCTGAACGGTGTCGGTAACTCTTCTCACACTTGTTACACTTATAGGGCCTTTCTCCAGTGTGTGTTCTCTGGTGGCTGATCAGGTCTGATTTCCCACTGAAAGCTTTTTCACACTCTAGACACTTAAATGGCTTCTCACCTGTGTGAGTTCTTCGGTGCCTTATTAGGTTGGTACTTCGACTAAAGCACTTATCGCACTCACTACACAGATATGGTTTCTCGCCTGTATGACTTCGCTGGTGAACAAGCAGATCAGAGCTCTGACCAAAATTCTTGCCACAGATGTCACATGTATAGAATTTTTTACCTGCATGTGTTCTCTGGTGTCCTGAAGGGGCCAGGTGGTACCAAAAGCTCTTCTCACATTTGCTGCATTTATAAGGTTTCTCATAATTGTGGATCCTCTGGTGGGAAATAAGATCTGAGCTCTGGATGAAGGTTTTCTCACACATATCACATCTGTAAGGTTTCTCCCCAGTGTGGGTCCTCTCACACATAATAAGAGCTAAGTTTTCACAGAAGTCTCGTTCACGTTCAAGGCACTCGTATATCTGATTATCTATTGGAGCAATCTGACGCACATGAATGAAAATCTTCTTACCCTTCTGAGGGCGCGCGTGAACTTTCCTTTTCTGAGTTCGCTGATCCCGTCTCTCTTCTGAAGTGTACATCTTCTATGGCTCTCTCCTAGGGCGTGTTCCATGGGTCTTCTTGCCCCATCCCTGCCTCCTTAGTCATTTTCTTGGTAAGGACTTAGAAGGTCCATCTATGCCAAGCCTTTCAGTCATGGGCAGTTTGCCTCTGCAAGTTTCCAGCATCATATACATGGATTTCTTACTTGGTATCTCCAAACCATTAAAGTTTCAAGACTGTCGTCTACTGTCTTCCTTTTGGCTCCAAAAGGTCTCAAGTCCAGAACTCCGCCCTCTCCCGCGCCGCGCCGCCCCTCGGCCTCGGAGGACACTTCCGGTGCCTCGGGGACGCTCGCATCCGGTGCGCGGCGACTGCAGGCTCGGCAGCGGGGAGCAAAGCGCCCGGCTTCCGGAAGGAAGGCGAGCGGGCCGGGACCCCGACGGAGCCAGAGCCACCCCGGCCGCGCAGCTCGGCTGGGGCCGCCGTCCGCCGGGCCTTCGGGGCCCACCAGGCTGCGGCGCGCGGAGCTGTCCGGCCCAGCTGGGCAGCAGCCGCCTCAGCCCCGCCCTCAGCCACGTGACATGCGCCCTGCGCTCTCCGCCGGCCTCCCAGCCAAGGCGGCGGGCGTCGGGGGCGGGGCCCACGGGGGGGGGGGCATGCCTGCGCCCTGCGGCGCCAGCGTGAGGGGCCTGGAGGTCACCATCCTTAGAGGAGCAGCACACTTCTTGCGTCACTGAATTATCAAGTTCCTCCCAGACATTAGGCTACTGAAGACCAGGAGGTTTGAACAGTACTGTCTAGTTTTATTGTAGATTATTTTTAATTAGTAGTATATTATGATTATTCCTATTATACCTACTATTATTCCTACTTTTCTTTTATTAATATTTTTCTCATCCTATTTTTCTCTTATCTGTTTCCTTGGTGACTCTTTCTCCCTTTTCACATGGTAACAACCAATTTCTTTTAATTATGCTTCCATTGAACCTATGACGTAGTACATCTATGGACACAATTATTATCTCGTTAATATTATATCCTACACCCCTCCCCATCCTCTTTGTTCACCGTTAAAAATTATGGTCCTTATTTACTACTGTAAATAATAATCAAACTCATCCTGTTTATTACAATAATGTTAAAGTCAAAAGATCATGTGCAAAAGATCATGGCTAAGCTGTAGATAATAATTTAACTCATAATCTCTGTTTATTAAGACAATATGGTTAATATCTTAAAAGAGACTATTGAAGTTAAGGATGCATATTGTTTGTATGGTGTGCTGCTAATATCGATCTCTCACTTCAAGGTGAGGTATTGGAAACCTGCAGGGACACTATAAGTCTATGGGGGGAAACTGCAATACCTCAGATTTGCACTCATAGAGGGGAAGATATATGAGCAACATGAGGAAACAAGGGAAGAAAAGGTCCCAAACAAATCCAAATACTACATCAATAAAATCCAATGACAGCATGGCAGAAGAAATGTCAGAAAGGGAGTTCAGAATCTACATAATTAAAATGATCAGAGAAGCAAATGATGAGATAAGAGAGCAAATGCAGGCATTGAATGATCACACCAATCAACAGTTAAAAGAGCAAATGTAGGAAGCAAAAGATCATTTCAGAGACACAGCACCTGCCCACCCCCCACGCCACAGACAGATGCAGGACACAAAGTCCACCCATCTACCCCAATCCCTTCCCCCACTTCCCACACACCATGCTGACTCCTTGTGCGCACACTGCGGCTCCCCAGCTCCTTTGGAGGCTGGTGCAGACATTTTGAATTATTTCTGAGGGTGTGGCCACCATCATTGGAAGGGTGGTTCCCTTCCTGAGACAAGTACTGGAGACTCGAGGCCCTTTGACAGGTACCTCTATTTACTAACTTACATTCTATACCCTTCCCCATCCTCTTCATTCACAACTAGAACTACTGTAAATAATACTCAAACTCATCCTGTTTATTACAATAATGTTAAAGTCAAAAGATCATGTCAATAAAGAGATAGAGATTCTGAAAAAAACCAAACAGAAATCCTTGAAATGAAGGAAATAATAAGCCAAATTAAAAACTCAATAGAAGGCATAACCAATAGGTTAGATCACCTGGAAGACAGAACCTCAGACATTGAAGATAAAATATTTAATCTCAAAAACAAAGTTGATGATGGAAAAAAATCATGAATGAAACCTCCAAGAATTATGGGATATCATGAAAATGCCAAATTTAAGAATTACTGGGATTGAGGAAGGCACAGAGATACAAACCAAAGAAATGCACAATCTATTCAATGAAATAATATCAGAAAATTTCCCAAATTTGTAGAATTAAATTGAAAATCAAATACAAGAGACTTAAAGGACACCAATGTACAAAATTACAAGAGATCCACATCAAGGCACATTATAATGAAAATACCTAACATACAAAATGAAGATAGAATTTTAAAGGCTGTGAGAGAAAAAAAAAATCAGATTACATTCAGGGGGAAACCAATACCAATATCAGCAGATTTCTCAATCCAGACCCTAAAAGTTGGAAGGGCCTGGAACAACATTTTTCAAGCTCTGAAAGAAAATGGATGCCAGCCAAGAACCTTATACCCAGGAAAACTTAGCTTCAGATTTGATGACAAAGTAAAATCCTTCCATGATAAACAAAAGCTAAAAGAATTTACAAATAGAAAGCCAGCACTACAGAACATGCTCAGCAAAATATTTCATGAAGAAGAAATGAAAAACAATGATATAAGTCAGCATAGGGAGGAACTACCCTAAAGGAGTAGCCAAATAAAGGAGAAACGAAGTCAAGTTAAAAACCAAAAATAAGCCAAAACGACCGGGAATACAAATCATATCTCAATAATCGCCCTGAATGTTAATGGTCTGAACTCATCAGTCAAAAGACATAGACTGGCAGATTGGATTAAAAAGACCCAACAATATTCTACCTTCAAGAGATTCATTTCATAGAGAAAGATACCACAGACTAAAAGTGAAAGGATGGGAAAAAACATACCATGCACATGGACTCAGTAAAAAAGTGGGGATATCCATCCTAATATTAGATAAAGCAGACTTCAAGTCAAAATTAGTTAGAAGGGATAAAGAAGGACATATCATACTGCTTAAGGGAAGCATAAGTCAGCAAGACATAACAATCTGAAATATTTTTGTCCCAAACAATGGCTCATCCATGTATGTCAAACAAATCCTTCTCAATTCCAGGAACCCAATAGACCACAACACAATAATACTAGGTGACCTTAACACACCTCTCTCACCAACAAAAATTGAACAAAGAAACCATAGATCTCAATAACACAATTGACAATTTAGATTTATATAGACATATATAGGCTATTCCATCCATCAATGAGCAAATACACTTTCTTCTCAGCAGTACATGGATCCTTCTCTAAAATAGACCAGATGTTATGCCACAAAGCTACTCTTAGGAAATACACAAAGATAGAGATACTACCTTGTATTCTATCAGATCATAATGGAATGAAATTAGAAATCAATGACAAAATAAAAAACAAATTACTGCAATACCTGGAGATTAAATAATATGCTATTAAATGATTAATGGATAACAGAAGACATTGGGGGGAATAAAAAAATTCTTAGAGGTAAATGAGATCAAAGATACAACATATCAAAATCTCTGGGACACTATGAAAGCAGTACTAAGAGGAAAATTCATTGCATGGAGCACATTCAATAAAAGAAAGTCAACAAATAAACGACCTAACATTACAGCTCAAAGTCCTAGAAAAGGAAAGGATCAACACCAAAAGTAGTAGAAGACAAGAAATAGTTAAAATCAGAGCTGAAATCAATGAAATTGAAACAAAAAAAAAAAAACTGAAAAAAATTGACAAAATAAAAAGTTGGTTCTTTGAAAAAATAAACAAAATTGATAAACCCTTAGCCACACTAACAAAGAGGAGCGATAAAACTCAAATTAATAAAATTCAGGATGAAAAAGGAAATATCATGATAGACACTATTGAAATACAAAACATAATTAGAAGTTATTTTGAAAATCTATACTCCAACAAAATAGAAAATCTCAAAGACATCAACAGGTTTCTAGAGAAATATGATCCACCCAAACTGAACCAGAAGAACATACATAATTGAAACAGATCAATTTCAAGCAATGAAATAGAAGAAGTCATCAAAAGCCTACCAACAAAGAAAAGTCCAGGACTGGATGGATTCTCAGCTGAGTTCTACAAGACCTTCAAAGATGAGCTCATTCTAATACTCCTCAAAGTGTTCTATGAAATAGAAGAGGAGGGTACCTTTCCAAATTCATTCTATGAAGCTAATATCACACTGATACCAAAACCAGACAAAGATACCCTGAGGAAAGAAAATTTCAGACCAATATCCCTAATGAACATAGATGGAAAAATTCTTAACAAAAATTTAGCAAGTCCCCATACAAAACATATTAAAAAGATAGTGCACCATGATCAAGTGGGTTTCAGCCCAGGGATGCAAGGTTGGTTCAACATCTGGAAATCAATAAATGTAATTCACCACATCAACAGAATTAAAGTTAAAGATCACATGATTATTTCAATAGATGCAGAAAAAGCATTCGATAAAATACAGCATCCCTTCATACACAAAACACTAGAAAAAATAGAGTAGGAACATTCCTCAACATTGTACAGGCTATCTATGCTAAGCCCACAGTTAATATCATTCTAAATGGAGAAAAACTGAAAGCATTCCCCCTAAAAACTGGAACAAGGCAGGGATGCCCTCTTTCACCACTTCTATTCAACATTGTCCTTGAAACTCTAGCCAGAGCAATTAGACAGACCAAAGAAATTAAAGGGATACGTAAAGGAAAAGAAGAACTCGAACTATCCCCATTTGCTGATGACATGAATCTATATTTAGAGGAGCTAAAAATTGCATCGAAAAATGTCTAGAACTCACAAATGAATTCAGTAAAGTAGCAGGATATAAAATCAAGGCTCATAAATCTAATTCATTTTTATTTATAAGTGATGAATCCTCTGAAAGAGAAATTAGGACAACTACCCCATTCACAATAGCCTAAAAAAATAACATACTTGGGAATCAATCTAACAAAACAGGTGAAAGACCTCTACAATTAGAACTACAGAACACTAAAGAAAGAAATTAAAGAAAACCTTAGAAGATGGAAAGATCTCCCATGTTCTTGGATAAGCAGAATTAATATGTCAAAATGGCCATACTACCAAAAGTGCTATACAAATTCAATGCAATTCCAATTAAAATCCCAATGATGCACCTCACAGAAATAGAGAAAGCAATCATGAAATTCGTTTGGAAGAATAAGACAAAGGTGCCAAAAAGATACATTGGAAAAAATATAGCCTCTTCAACAAATGGTACTGGGAAAACTGAAAATCCATATGCAGCAAAATGAAACTAACCCCTATCTCTCACCCTACACAAAACTCAACCCAAAATGGATCAAGGACCTCGGAATTAGACTAGAGAACCTGCACCTTACAGAAGGAAAAAGTAGTCCAAATCTTCAACATGTTGACTTAGGACCAGACTTCCTTAACATGACTCCCAAATCATAAGAAATAAAAGCAGGAATCAATAATTGGGATAGATTCAAACTAAATCTTTTTTCTCAACAAAGGAAACTATCAACAATGTGAAGAGAGAGCCTAGAGAATGGGAGAAAATCTTTGCCACACATACTTCAGATAGAGCATTAATTTCCAGAATCTATCAAGAACTCAAAAAACTTTACACCAAGAATACAAATAACCCAATCAACAATTGGGCTAAGGAAATGAGCAGACACTTCACAGAAGAAGATATACAAGCAAGCAACAGATATATGGAAAACTGTTCAACATCTCTAGTAATAAGAGAAATGCAAATCAAAACTACCCTATTAGAATGGCGATTATCAAGAATACAAGCAACAATAGGTGTTGGTGAGGATGTGGGGAAAAAGGTACACTCATACATTGCTGGTGGGGTTGCAAATTAGTGCAGCCACTCCGGAAAGCAGTGTGAGATTCCTTAGAAAACTTGGAATGGAACCACCATTTGACCCAGCTATCCCACTCCTTGGCCTATACCCAAAGGACTTAAAATCAGCATACTATAGTGATGTAGCCACATCAGTGTTCATAGCTGCTCAATTCACAATAGCCAGATTGTGGAACCAACCTAGATGTCCTTCAATTGATGAATGGATAAAGAAACTGTGGTATATATACACAATGGAATATTACTCAACTATAAAGAAGAATAAAATTATGGCCTTTGCAGGTAAATGGATGCAGTTGGAGAATATCATGCTAAGTGAGATAAGCCAATCTCAAAAAACCAAAGGCCGAATGATATCTCTGATAAGTGGAAGATGATACATAATGGGTGGTGGGAGGGAGGCAAGAATGGAGGAAAGATGGATTGTATAGAGGAAAAAATGGGGTGGGGAGGAGGAGGGGGAAGGAAAAATAACAGAATGAGACAAACATTATTACCCTATGTACATGTATGATTACACAAACAGTTCAAATCTACTTCCTGTACTACCAGAGAAACAAGTTGTACCCCATTTGTGTACAATGAATCAAAAATAAAAAAATGCATATCTATAACAATTTGTAACTTCCTAAAATTTCTTTAAAGTCTTTATTCAGAGTAAAGCATCTCAGGTCCATGTAAAATTTCTCCCACTTTCTGTGGATTTTAAATTCAGTTCTATATAACTTTGAATCTCTTCTATAACTGAGTTAATAATTGTGCATATTTATGAGGTACTGCAGGTGATATTTCAAAATAGGTATGCAATGGGTAATAATTAGAACAGGGTAACAGGCATATCCATCACTTTAAACAGTGATTATTTCTTTGTGTTGGGAATTAGGTCTAAATTGTATTTGCTGGAAACAAAGGGTGTTTCTGAGATGAAATAGCAAATACATTTATAATCTCTATATATTTATGTTGAATTAGGATCAGCATTTAGCTATAATCCAATATGACTTTGATGTTTAGGAATTTTGAAAATATTTTCATATTTCTTGATACTTACGCTTCCTTCTGCTTTCACATTTTTGTATTGATGAACTTTTTCTTGTAAATGATCACTATTATTATCACTTTCTTTATTCCTTTCTTTTAACGTAAGGGTTGGTATTTTCATATGATGTTGAACTTCTGGTACATCATGAAATTGGTGAAGAAGTGTATTTTCACTTTGTAGTTGAGATGATCTCTCCCCTTTGTATTCCTTCTTTCCAACATAGTTACTTGCTTTCCGTTGTTCATTTTGATGCACACATTCGGTTTCCTTCATTTGGCACCGTATTTGTCTTACATCTCTTTGTAAGTGTTCTAAAATCAATGTATTTTTTCCAACATCATCTCTCACAAGATGTAACTTATTTTCTAGGCCACTGAATTTCCTTTCACTTTCATTTCCTAGGTTAGATATAGCAGCATTCATCTTATCCTGTAGATGAAAATGCTCATCTCTTCCTCTCTGGGAAGCATGTTCAAGGTCTCTTTTTGATGTCTGTGTTTGATCACAAACATGTGAAGCATTAGCCAGTCTAGAATTGTTTGATCCAATGTCTGTTTCCTTTCTTTCATTGTTGTGTCTTTCACTCTCCAGTTTAAACTTTAACACTGCAATCTCAGCTCTCATCTGGTTCATTGTTTCCTCTTTCAGTTTTACTGTCTTTTGAAAGTCATTAACCTTTTCTTCTAGACTTTCAATATGCTCAAGGTATTTCTTTTCCTGTGTCTGATTTTTTGTTTCTCTTTCCAGTTTAAGCATGGCTATTTCATCTTGCAACATGTCCATTTTATGCATTAGATCATTTGCTTTTTCATAACTAATAGAAACCTAAGTAAGAAAAAGGAGAAAGTTAGACAGCACTCAATAACATGACATATCACAATTTCCTCTGAATTTTAAGAATAACTATATGTTTATAAAATGAAAGGGTTTCAATAAAGCATATCCAGATTGAAGAAAGAGATCTAAACTTCAAAGCTTATAGAAGCATAAATTCCCAAAAGCTCAAAAATGTAAGTGAAGCAAATAAATTCACAAAAGTAAAAATATAATAATTGTTTAGAATCTCAGAAATAAAAAGGTCTTGGTCTGAATTACAAACAGACCCAAGGCACAAAGTAAAAGATGAATATGTCTGACTGCATTAAAAATTAGGTTTATTTATTTTTTATTTATTTTTTTTTAATAAAAAAATAGGTTTGTACTCTGATATCTAATGTATGTAGTCATTCCATAAGGGCCTTACCTCTTCATGTTTGGATAAATGAAATTTCTAGATACTTTATTTTCCTAAACTTTTTAGTCAGTTATAAGATAAATGATAAATGATAAATCTAGGCACTGTACTAAGTACTTCTACATACATCAATGATCTCATTTAGTTACCACAATTCTGAAAAAGATAGGTTAGAAATATAAGCCATGTCTTCTGACTCTACTTCTAGAGCTCTTCCACCAAACTAGTTATTTCTATAATTTAAATATGGAAATACAAAGTAAGGAATATATTCCAAAATAATACTGATAAATAAGGAAAAGTGTGTAGAGCTCTTCTTGGAAATCTTGAGATTTGCTGTTGCAATAGGTATTATTTCTTTGTAATGATTGGGATACTAAATAAATGTGAAATAAGGGAAGGTATTCTGACCTATTTTATTTGGAACAATATACTTGCCAATACATTTTTACTAAGTATATACTATATGATTGTTTTCTAAAGATGTTTAAAGTAGTTTAAAAGCAAATTGTTACTCTTTCTTGAAAGTTAGGAAATAACATCCAAAATGTGGCTTTTGATGCTATACTACTTCCATTACTCATTAATGGAAATTATAAACAAATCTTCACATTAATATATAGAGGGGGTGAAATCACAGTTCAAAACTAGATCATGTATTGTTAGTAGCTACTACCTTGAGATCATGAAAAATCATCAGTTTCTTTGGGATATATAAAAAGAATTTTCTTCGGATGAGATCATTTTTAATGTCACTACTTGACTGCTGAAAACTCATGAAGTTGAATTAAGAACAATACTTTGTCCAGTGGGCTCAATATGCTGATATGTATATTATATATAAATGTATATGGTTTAAAAATTCTCTATACCTTAGCTTTTCATCACTGTGACTGAAATACTTGACAAGAAAAACTCAAAGGAGGAAAAGTTTATTTTAGCTTATGGTTCCAGAGGTTTAGAACATGGTTGACCAAGTGCAATGCTCTGGGCCCAAAGTGAGGCAGAACATTATGGTGAAAGGATATAGCAGAGAACCACTACTCACCTCATGGTAACCAGGAAGTGGAGACTGAGGAAGGTTAAGTGGCCACAGAGCAGAGGAACCCTTGGGGCATACCTCCAGGGAACCACCTTCTCCAGCCATTTCCTACCCTTCTACTGTTACCACTCAATCCATTCAAACTAGACCTGATTAGGTTACAACTCTCATAGTCTGATCATTTTATCTCCAAACATTCTTCCATGAACACAGGGGATTTGGGAAAGACACATTATTTTCAAACCATAATGACTTTTAAGAAAGTTTCAAAGCTTAATTAGAGTGGCACCTCCAAAAAATCTATTAAAAGGAAATAGCCTATTAAAGCACAAGGACTTTCATATCACATGAATTACTACAATTTTAATTGCATTAATGATAGTTAAATTTGTTAAAGAGAAAAAACAATGTTTATATAATGGTTCTCTGTGATGGTACTTTGAAATAAATTTTTTATTTTACAAACCCTAAACTAGTCTCAAAGCTTGTTAGCCTGTGTTTTAACATAAAACGCCATAATGAGATTCTGTACTTTTTCATTTTATCTGGTGTAATGTATGTTTGAATTTACATTTTTATAATAAATCACTTGGCCTTTTATAAATGCTTTATTGACAAATACTATTTTTGATTTTTTTTTTTTTACAGTACCTTGTTCTTTTCATCAGATGTTTTCTTTGCAGGTCTAGAAAAAAAAGCACAAAATTCATTTAGGCAAATAGTAAATATGAAAAATACAAATACTATCTAAATTCATTTTCTTTTTATTAAATCTATGCATTTATAATTTTTTCACTTTCAAAAAGTTCATACATTATTTAAAATATGATACTTTTCTGCAGGGGGATTCAAGTATGAGTACAGTAACATTGGGGATAAAGAATAATCCTAAGTAATATCATAACAAAAACTAAATTTAGACCATACTTTTGATAACTAACTCCAAAGGAAAAATACAATGTTACTTTATCACTTGATATAAAGAAATATGCCAGCATTTTTGTGATTGTCATTTTCAAACTTTATATGTAGGTTAGACTCATTTTGAAAATATTACCTAAGTCCTTATCAGGAAAACCTTTCTTTAATGATGATAGGAGCTAGATTTCTTAGGACCTACTCTCCAATTACCATGCATATCCAAACATATATATGTGTTAAACTCATTTTAATCCTCACAACAATTTTGTGAGGTGGGTAACATATTAGATATTTTATAAAGGAAGAAACTAGGAAAATAAAGGCCAAGTAATTTGCCTATGTCCATATATAGCTGATTCGTGGCACTCCCAGAATTGAAATCCAGGAATGTCTCACATAGTAATAACTGTCTTCAAGTGTTTTAAAGGATAAATAGAACATGAATTCATTTTATTATTCCATTTCTAATTATGAAAAATTTTTGAATCCTAGTTTTTTCTTTTTTAAATGTTTTTATTAGTGCATTATAGTTATATAACTTTGATGTAATCAAATACACATGGAATAAAGGTTGCTCCAATTTAGTCTCGAGTGCTTCCTATTTCCCTCCTTCCACCTGTTCCCATTTCTTGACTCTAGTGGCAAATATATTTTAAAAATAAAGACTTTTGATGCAACTTTGGAAATGTACTTTTGATAGACAAAAGCTTTATTTTTTCTAGAGATCTTGTGTTCATATGTATAAGAATATATTTATATGAATATAAATATATATCTGCATATTTATTTACACAAATACACAAATATATACATATACATAAATACATATCTATATACATGCACATGAACAACAACTACTTTAAATCCCTCAAAAATAACATGTTGAGCCTTCTAATACTTGCACCTGCAAACTAAATTTAATTGAATAAACATGTCCTCTTCTGGATTATTCTAACGGCATGTAAAAAACTCTAAAATCTTCTATTTTAAAAGAAAACCCTTTTCTTAAACACTACTTTCTTGTTATGTTATTGCCCATTTTTCTAATCTTTCTCAGTAAAACTTCTCTAAAGAAACGTTGACACTTATTCACTATAATGATGACCATTTGACTCTTCCTTTGTCCAAGATCTGAGTCAAACTGTCAGCAGCACTGATACAACTGATGATTTTCCTGATTCACCTGCAGACTATACTATTCTATTTTATTTCCAGAAAAAGTTATCACTGCCAACATTCTGTCAAAGAAAAAATAATAATTTATACACTTGCCTTCCTTCACTCTGACGTGTTTCACTTAAACTGTAGTCATCCTTCACTTGTAGCAGACCACCAGGTAATGAATCAGGGCTCCTAAACATTGCTAGAATCACAGAATCTCTGGAGACCCACTCTTCATTTTTGTTTTTCTTTACTTCTTTCATACATAGGGCAGGACCACTAATTTAAAAATCCAAAGAAAAGTAAAGTTTTTAAAAATGATTCAGATGGTAAAGAAAAAAAAAACAATTTGGTAAAGTTGCAACACTCCCCCCTCTTAATTTATTTATTAGTTGAAAACAACACTTCTGAATTACCAACCAAATAAAAGGAAATGTGTAATTCCTGCTTTAAAAACAGGTAAAGGCACAATTATAATACTATGTAATAACTGAAATCTTATGTTTGCACAAAACAAAGACTTCACAGAAGAGGAAAATATAGTAGATCTCACCAGGCAAAAAAAGTGGCAGAAAACTATTAAAAGAGAAAAGAATTTAAGCACAAAGTTTAGGAACATGGCATCTAGGTGTTTTGTAGAAACTTAAAAGGAAGAATAGAAACTATAAAGAAGGAAATAGTAAGAGATGAAAATTACACTTAAGTTTGAAGCTAGGACTAGGCATGTGGCTCAGTGGTAAAATTCTTGCCTAGCATGTGTGAAACCCCAGGTTGCATCACCAACATACCTAAAATGAAAGGGCAATATTTGAGTGCTGCATGGAAGGACTGAAGCTTACTGTCTACAGGTAATGACTGCTAGGCATGGTATTAAGAAATCAGATATGTGCTATCTTTTGAGTATTATTTTTGAATACAATAATATTAAATTTAAGTGAAGTTTTAAAAATGATAAGAGACATGTAACAGTAAAGGAGAAATAGAAGAAACACCCCAAGTATGTGTTTTAAAACCTTTTAAAATGTCCACCTGTGGCTACACATAGTTCAAAAATAGCAATATTCTAATTAGATAGAATTTTGTTTAAAAATAAATATGGTAACTTTTGTATACTCTTTGCCTAGTATAAAATCCTAACAAAAAGTTGAAAACAAAAAGATGAAAGTTGGCTACAACCACAGACCATTGTAATTACTTTCTTGTGGAATAAACACATGAAGTAGTCACAGGCTATTGCTATCACGTACCTACACATATTACAAAGAATCAGAAATTTCTCAATGGACATTATATATTAGGAGCTAAGCCCAAGTCCCTAAAAGTATGAGAAATACAAACAAGCAAAACCCATAACAATAATGTTCAATAAACTTATAAAGCTAAGTCTTCTAGTTAAGGCTCAGAAACTGAAAAAAAAGGGAGCTATTCTTAAGAGCAATTATGAAACATTTCTTCTTGAGTTAAACTTCAGAAATAAGTCTATCATCCTAGACTATGAAGTGATCTTCAATGAACTTCTAAACCAAAAAACATCTGGTTGTTGTTAAGAAAGATTTAGCTGTAGCCATGGTAATATGTGGCTACCCCATCCAGTTTTAAACTTATTCAATCAGTGACCACTGTGACCAGTCAATGTCAGCCATTTGCTTCCTGAAAGATGGTCAATCAGAGAAAAATTCACTTTCATAAACCTTCCTGTGAGTGCTAACCAATCAGCAAAGGTATTACTTGAAAAACCATGCTGCTGCTATAGATGTCAACCTAATTACCTTCTGAAAGTCAACCCATCTTTAAACTTTGCTCTTTTCAAAACCTTGTATAATTAAGCTGCTGTGTTAGAAGAGATTGTGAGTTGATTGACCAGCACAATAAATACATGTTTTTTCTTTTCATTTCAATTATTGATGCTCTTATTCTTTGATAATAATTGTTAAGCACATTAGATTTACTACCTTTATGTTACATATTTCTTAATGAAATACAAATGAAATTTTTAATATCTTTGATATATTTTACCATAATTGAAAATACGACAAATACCATGAAAAGAAAAATGAAGAGTGGGTAAGCTATAGCTTTAGAATTTTCTGCTTAAATGGGAAAAAATTAATATAGAAAATATAGTTTATTAGAAAGAACTGAAAGAATTTTTTTAAATGTACATATTTGTCAGGTAGAATTGTCCAAATTGACCCACATCAATTTTTTTTCCTCCGTGAAAATTAATCTAATGCTTAAAATAGTACACTGAAGGTCATCTCCATTCACTGAATTAGTAAATACGTATTGAGTAGCTACTTATGGTTTGTGAAGCAAAGTTCCAGGCATTGAGGATACGAATCCCCAAGTGCAATACCTTAGCAAAATTCAGATTAACTTGAAGGTACAACAACTGTGCACTCATACACTGGGAACAACTACAGATCAAATAACCAATAGGTGTGCTGGTAACAGAGTAGAGTGCCAATGTAACAGGTCTCTTCCTTCTGTAACTCAGCAGAAGTCACAAGTACTGGAACAAAATCAGCTTAAGATTCATCATCAAACTAATGCTTTAGATAAACTTTAAGTGTGAACTACACATACACTGTAAATCTAATCTCACTTTACAATGGTTGAATACTCTTTTTATAGATATGATATATATGAGGCTTTGATATATGCTACTATATTGCCTTTCAAAAAGTATAAATTTTATTTAACAACAGTGCAGGAGAATGTCTTTTTCCCTCAATTGCCAGACCACACTATCATTTTTGAAATAAAACATTCATCAATATACTAGGATATTTTGGCATCTCATTGTTTATATACACTTTTGTGATAATCGTGCAAGGCTGAATAGTCCTAGAAAATGCATTATACGTGTCAACCATGAATATCAACCCAAGTTGAATTTAGTTTTATAAAACAATGGAACAATTTTACAGAGCAATTATCAACTATTTATTATCGCCATAGTCTTACTCTTTAGGTACTTTATTCCTCTTAACAGGTAATAGCTGGAAATCAGCCTTTCTACTCTTTCTTTTACGATGTAATCCATCACCATCGCCATCATCATCTTCTTCAGGAGAAGCACTATCACATCGATTTTCTGATCTTTTTGTTACATTTCTTCTGCGCTGCTTCATTTTTTTTTCAACCTTAGTGAAAAGTTCCATATTAAGGAAAACTGTTATTATTTTTGTAATAAGAAGTGTTTTTGTTGTTTTTATTGATTTTTGTCAAGGTACTCATTTTAATTGTTACGATTTTTAGTTCAAAAATACTTTTAGGTTACTTTAATCTTTCATGGAACATCATTGAAGTTTTTGGAAAGTATGCTTAATTTCTGTTTGAGTGAAAGAAACAAAAATTTCCAAAAATTTCAGTTACAATTGTAATTTTTTGCTTTTATTTTTATCCTCTCTTCTTTTTAATCTAACATTTTCACTTTCTGTATGTTTTGTAGCAGAAAAGGACTCAAAATGCGTTTTATGACTTTCCTACCTGGATTTACATTAAATGGACAGATTTAGAGTATGTGACATACTTTCCCTTTCTGCACTGAGCTATTTCATTTCTCCCATTGCCTTTTATAATTCCTTTATTTGAAACATCAAAAACATGAAGATGTTCACTGAAATATATAAATCAAAATTTGCAACAACAAATAGAGCAGAGTGAAACTTCTTAGTCTTTGCTAGCATCAAATTCTAGATAATAATAAGTAACCACAAAACTTTACAGCTGAGGATATACAAGTAATACCCTACTTTAATCCCACTGTTCACCTATAATAGAAGTAAAAACAAGAAAGATTAAATGATCATTTGCACCTCAAAGTGGCATTACCTGACATTTTGTGATACTAAAGAGAGAATATAATTCCATAATGCTGGTTCAGATAATTTATGACATAATCACATAACTCAGTAAAGTTAACTTTGATAGTTTTTGTTTGAACTAAACTCATTCATTATATGATAAATATACCAATAATCATTTATATGATTTTAATATTATAAAAGCATCCTCATGTAAGTAATTTATATCACCAGACTCCAAATAATATAACTAATCAGATAAATTAGAAGTGTGACTTTGGCAAGGTAATTTAATGCTTTTGTGGGGGACCTAAAGCCTCATCTACTTTTTCTTTTAACGAATACTTCTACATTTTTAAAAACTTTGAAACTTGATGCTCCTTAGAGTTTGAGTTTCTATTTTGAATTTTAAATACCAAATTTTTGGTTCAGTGTTTATGATTCTTATATGATAAAATCATACATGCCCAAGTTTATCAAATATCATGAAACAACATAATGTAAAGTGCCAATTCAGAGGAAACGCTTGACAATTATGGAAATTTATATACTTGTCAGAAGATCTAAAGTATTTACATTGTAATTATAAGTTCTAACAGTTTGAAGTAAAAAATATTAATTTGTATAGAAGAAAGCATAAGCAATAGATTAGTTTGGCTAGGTATATTACTTGTAACTCTTAATCCCAGGTACATTTGTATATTCCTTCTCCCTCACTGCTTTATTCATAGTATATTCTTATTTTATTGCTTATATAATGCAATTAATTCTTTACCAATACAAAAATATCACCTAGAACATATTTCATTTTTTACCAATACCCTCTGTTTTTCCTGGTTTACAAGGTCACATGGTAGAAGCTTTTACAGTTCATATGCCACTTGAAAGACTTCTAGAAAGACTTAATATAATTAAGGAGCACCAATTAAGAAAGTGTTTCACCAAACCATGGCCTTAACTATCTGGAATTATTCGTCCATTATGTTTCTACTCTAATTTGCCATTTTTGAATCAACATTTCCTCACGATTTTTTACATAAGAAAGTCCTAAATCTTTGCCACACATACTTCAGATAGAGCACTAATCTCCAGAATCTATAAAGAACTCAAAAACCTTTACACCAAGAATGCAAATAACCCAATCAATAAATGGGTTAAGGAAATGAGCAAACATTTCACAAAAGAGGATCTACAAGCAAGCAACAAATATATAGAAAACTGTTCAGCATCTCTGGTAATAAGAGAAATGCAAATCAAAACTACCCTAAGATTCCATCTCACCCCAATTAGAATGGCTATTATCAAGAATACAAGCAACAATAGGTTGGCAAGGATGTGGGGAAAAAGGTACACTCATACATTGCTGGTGGGGTTGCAAATTAGTGCAGCCACTCTGGAAAGCAGTGTGAAGATTCCTTAGAAAACTTGGAATGGAACCACCATTTGACCCAGCTAAACCCACTTCTCGGTTTATACCCAAAGGACTTAAAATCAGCATACTATAGTGATGCATCCACATCAGTGTTCATAGCTGCTCAATTCACAATAGCTAGATTGTGGAACCAACCTAGATGTCCTTCAATTGAAGAATAGATAAAGAAACTGTGATAGATATACTCAATGGAATATTATTCAACTATAAAGAAGAATAAAATTATGGCATCTGCAGGTAAATGGATGCAGTTGGAGAATATCATGCTAAGTGAGATAAGCCAATCTCAAAAAAACAAAGGATGAATGATCTCTCTGTCAAGCAGATGATGATACATAATGGGGGGTGGAAGGGAGACAAGAATGGAGGAAGGATGGATTGTATAGAGGAAAAAGAGGAGTGGGAGGAGGAGAGGGAAGGAAAAATAACAGAATGAGACAAACATCATTACCCGATATACATGTATGATTATACAAATGGTATGATTCTACTTCATGTACAACCAGAGAAATAAGTTGTACCCCATTTATTTACAATGAATCAAAATAAATAAATTATAAAAAAGAAAGTCCTGAATAGATAGACATATGTTCTCTATTATTATCCTTATTCATTTCTGCTTCTTTAGCTATTTTGTTTGTAGATGGCAAAAGTGGAAGAGTAACTTGCTTGTTTGATTTTTTCCATATATCTTTTCTGCTGGGATATAGTTTTTTCTCTTTTTTTCTTTTTCTTTTTTTTTTTTTTTTGTACTGATGATTGAACCCAGTGTGATTAACCCACTGAGCCACATCTCTAGTCCTTTTTATTTTTTATTTTGAGACAGAGTCTTGATAAGTATCTTAGGGTCTCAGTAAATTGGTAAAGCTGGTCTGGAACTCCCAATCTTCCTGCATCATATTCCCAAGGGGGGATAGGTTTTTAAATATTGTTATACTTAAGAAATCACACGCTATGGACAAAGAAATGTTAGCACATATTTAAAATTCATTTTTAGAACTGCTTAGTACATGTTTAAATACTCTCAAGTTAATGGACTCTAAAAAGCAAAAAGTAATTTACCATAAAAAAAATATGAACCAATAGAGTTAAATTTGTCACTATTTGTTTCAATTAAACTTAATTCATTATGTGGTAAATTTAGCAAAACTGAATCATATGATTTTAGTGTTATGAAAACTTACTAACCTAAGACATTTGCCTAACTATAATTTAAATAGTATTTTTACATATTTAAGTAATTTTACTAAAGATAAATAACTGCAAAATAGGCTAACTTTGTATATTAAGCACCATAATCAATAAACATCAATCAGAAATAAAATCAAATTTCTTAATTGTAATTCAAATTATATGATATGTATGATAGTGTCATGAATCTGTATGGACTATGAACATCAAATTTGTTCTAACATAATCTAATTGATATAATTTAATGAAAGCAGATTTCAACATTTTAATAATAAATTTACTGATTTCCTATATTGAAAGAAAATGAGTTAAGAAGTTATTGTTTATACCCTAGTGCCACAGGTCCCATTCTGGAAGGTGCAGTGTGCTTAACAGACATGTAGGGTGATTTTATGACACTAAAGCACTAATGTAAAGTGTTATTTTATAATGGGAACTTTGGGGGATCCTGGCAAAAAGCATAAAAGTTCTTGAATCACAGATATATTTAAACAGTCACCCTGGTAGCAAGGTAAAGATAGATGAATATCATGAGGGAAGGAGGACAGACAAGAGAAGAGTTTTCAAAATGACCTCTAAGAAAGTGAACTCTGTAAGTAAGAGATGAATCCAAAGCAAGTAGAAAATGCAGAACCTGGTAAGTGACTGGATTAGTGACCTGAGGCAGGGTTGGTCCAGAATTTGTCTAATTTCATAGTATCAGAGCTATTAAATAAGTACTATTTACTAGGATGAAAAAAATGGATGAAAGAGGGGATCCTCATAGGGTCAAAAGAAACAGGAAAGAGTCAAGGTCAAGTGTCTTTAGTTTTGATACATAACAGTTTTGGAGGCACAGGGAGGACTTAGAAGACAGATGTAAATAAATATATTAGGAGTAGAAGTAGGTGATCACACTCAGTAAAAACATAGGGTTTAAGAAGATAAACCTTTGTTAAAAATATGAAATTGGCATAAGTAAATAATGCACATGGGATATATTCATGAGATAGAAAACAAAGATTTTAACAATGAAATTCCTGAGTTTTAAGATGAATTTACATATAATTATTAACAACCGTGAATATTTATACTAGAGATATAACTGAGTGGCAGAGTTTGGGTTTGATCCCTAGCACTGTAAACACACAAACAAACACCAAAGCAAAATTAAAAAAAAAAAAAACAAACCTTAGAATACTAAAGTTAATAAAGTTTCCTGAGAAAAATATGAAGTGTTCCCATTGCTGAAGATATTTTAAAACATAAAAATCTTATTGCAGATGTAATACTGTATGCTCTGTTTGTGATCTTTCCTTCCTTATGATTTTTTAAATTTATTTTATTTGTTCTAATTAGTTGTACATGACAGTAGAATGCATTTATACATTTTGGTATATCATATATAAATAGAGTATAATCCCTTATTTTTCTGATTATACATATTGCAAGATCACATGATTCTTTGATAACTAGTTTATTTTAGGAAAAAAATCACAAATTGTAATTTCACTCATTTCAGGTGTGCCTATGCATTTCCATTACATGTAGCTATTTTTAGATAGAGATATTTGAGAATCCCTCCCCCAAATCGTTTGTATAGTTCTTTAATTAACAGTGTTGTAGCTTAAAACTAATTTTCTTGATTAATGAATACAGATTTAAAAACTTTTTTAGGACTAGGAGTGCAGCTCAGTGATGGAGTAATTGTACAGCATGACTGAGGTACTGGGATGGTGTCCAGCACAGAAAGAGGAGAAGGAAAAAAGAAGAGGAAGGAGCACATTTTAATGAACCAGAACTTTTAATAAATGAGATTAAATAAAATGCTTATTTATTTTCTCTAAATTACAAAAAGATATGAAACATTTTACCAATATTTTACCCAAACAATAAGATGTATAATTTAAGTAACATAAGGCTATAACAAACGCTAAGTTATAAGTTAGACTCCACAAAACACAAGAGTCAAAAATTAATACATCATATGAAATATGATAAGGCCTAAAATGATTTCACTTTGCATTGTTTTGCTAGATTAAAATATAAGGCATCACTTGATTCATTAGCATCAACTGTAAATCAACCAAAATTACCTAATTCCTACCACATTTTATAATATAGAATGCTACTGCTCTCATTCCACTCCACTAGCTCTGTTGCATTTTTAAAAATTTTATTAGTTCATTGTAGATGTACATAATATTGGGGTTCATTTTGACAAAATTATACAAGCATGGGATATAATTTGTTCCAATTCAGTTCTTAGTATTTCCTTTTTCCTTCCTTTCCTCCCTCTCCCTATTTCCTTACCTTTACTCTACTAGTAAATCGTTCTTCTATTTATAGTTTTTTGAAAAAAATTATGCACTGTGGATTTACGTAAAGGTGAAATTCACTGTGGGACATTCACACATGTACGTAGGAAAGTTTGATGAGATATGGTCCACAATCCTCCCTTTTCCTCTCTCTCCACTCCTCTTAATCCCCTTCCTCTATTCCACTTCATGGAGTTCAACTCCCCTCCCATTCCCGTCCTCCAGTTTTTTTTTTTTTTTTTTTTCTTTCCTTTTTTTCCCCCTCTATTTTGTTCCAATTTTCTCACAGGAGAGAAAACATTTCAGACTTGACCTTCTGGGTCTGGCTTATTTCAAGTAATACTTACTGACTTGTCAACTGAAATGATAAAGTAGAAAGTTATTGTTTGTTCCCTGATAACAACAGTCCCTTCCTGTAATGTGCAATTCTTTTAATAGGCAGCTAGGCTAGATCGATTTTATGACGCTCTTTTGCCACATAGATAATGAAATCAATTAGAGGACACAGAGTAGAATAAAATGTTAAACCTTGACATTAATGACAGGTACTTTGAAACTACATATTTTGAATCGTTGGGAATCATTATCCTTGAACATGAATCCAAATCAGTGGTCTTCACTTGTTATACTGCTCACAATTTTAACTGCTCCATCTTAAGATTCAAATTTGATCTTATTTTGTTTGTCACGTAAGGAGATTAACAAATGAAACCACAAATAATATTCAGAATTTTAAAAAATTCAATTCTAAGCATAAAGTTTAGCTCTGAGTGATAATATTTTAAATTTTAAAATGATTTAAAATTCAAAATTAAGTATTAAATGAAGATCTATTAATTTTTAAAAGGCTAATCCAAAAAGTACCCTCCTTTGTGAAAATGCTACATTTGCAAAGCAAAGAAAACATACCAGTTCATTACTTTCGCTGCTATCAAGGTTCTTTTGTTGATATGATGACTCTTCTAGGTCTGATTCTGATGACAAATGTATATATTTAGTTAAAAGAAACTAATTTGAATAGTCTGATTATGTAATTGTCTTTGAAACAATACAAAATAAGAAAAAAACATAATAACCATTAAATTATTTTTATTCTCCAAATGAAGAGTTTACATGGACTTAAATCTTTAGCTGAATATTCTTTAGGAAATACTTTAAATTATCTAAATCATGAAGAAATCATTCTGAAGAGATACTAAGAACTTAGTAATGTCACCAGGTTGAACATGTCCAAACATCACAAAGATTCACTCATAAATTCATCTATTCAACATCCATGGAAAAAACCTCATAAAAAATAAAAATAACTTGGAACCATGTAAATTCACACTGTATACCCTTTTCTATCTAAAATTAGTATCTTATAATGTTTTTATTAGTGCATCATAGTTATACATAATATCAGGGTTCATTTTGACATGATCATAAAAGCATGGCATATAATTGGCTCTACTTCAGTTTCCAGTACTAGATTTTTTCCCTCCCTCCTACCGCTCCCCGTGTCCATTCCTCTACTCTACTGATCTTCCATTTAGTTTTTTGAAATTATTGCTTTTTGAATATGCACAAAGTTGAAATTCACTGTGATATTTTCATATATGTACATAGCATCATTTTGTTAATTTCATTCTACAGTTTCTCCCTTTTTCCCTCTTTCCTCCACCCACTTCAATCTCCTTCCTTTTCTCCACTGAGCTCTCTTCTATCTTCACGGGACTCCCCCAACTTCCTTCCTCATTTTGCTTAAACTTGTGCATATGAGAGAAAATATTTTGACCCTTGACTTTCTGACCTGGGTTCATTTCATGTAGCATAAAATAAACCATCCATTTACCAGCAAATGACATAATTTCATTTTTCTTTATGACTTAGTACAACCCCATTGTGTATGTCTGTGTGTATATACAGTGGAGTATATATACACTTTTTTGATCTGTAATATGCTAATGGGCACATGGGTTGGTACCATAAATTAGTTATTGTGTATTTTGCTGTAATAGATATTGTCGTGCCTGTGTCACTGTAGTATGCTGGTTTTTGTTCTTTTGGATAAATACTGAGTAGTGGGATAGCTGGGTCATATGATTGTTCCATTCCTAGTCTCCAATAATCTTCATAATTCTAACTGCAGAATGAAATTAACAAAATGATGCTATGTACATATATGAAAATATTACAGTGAATTTCAACTTTGTGTATATCCACAAAGCAAATTTGTACTAATTTGCAGTTCCATAAACAATATATGAATGTATATTTCCCCCACATTTTCACCACCCACTTATTATTATTTGTATTCTTGATGATTGCTATTCTAACTGGAATGAAATGAAATCTCAATGTAGTTTTGATTTTCATTTCTCTGATTGCTATGAATGTTGAACATTTAAAAGATATATTTGTTGGCCATTTGTATTCCTTCTTTTTAGAAGTCTGTGTTTAGTTCTTTTGCCCATTTATTGATTGGATTATTTAATTTTTTGGATGTCCTTTATATATACTGGATATTAAATCCCTGACAGAGAAAAACTTGCAAAGATCTTCCTATTCTATAGGCTCTCTATATACATGCTTTTGTTTCCTTTGTTATGCAGAAACTTTTTAATTTGATCCTGTGCCACGTATTGATTCTTGGTTTTATTTTGTGCTTTTGGAGTGTTGTTAAAGAAGTCAGTGCTTGCACTAATATGTGGGGGTGTTGCCCTATATTTTCTTCTAGCTGTTGCAAAGTTTCTAATATAATTCCCAGGATTTTGATCCACTTTGAGCTGATTTTTGTGCAGGATGAGAGAGAGGAGTCTGGTTTCACTCTTCTACATAAGGATGTGCAGCTTTTCTAGTACCTTTTGTTAAAAATGCTTTTTCCAGTGTATGTTTTTGGCACCTTCATCAAGAATCAGATAACTGCATCTATATGAATTTGTCTGTTTCCTATTCCATTGGTCCTCAAGTCCATTGTGATGACAATATTACCCACATAAAGTGTTGTTTGTCATTAATGATTTCTGAAATTATTGCTTTTTTCACCTTTATCTGTGAATAGTTAGCCTCTTCCTTATTTCTGAAATGGCTTCATTCAATATTTCAACAAAGTTTTTTTTTCTCCCTCTCTTGTTTTTCCCCCAAGATATGCAATCCTTTATATTTACTGTGATATTCAGTTTGCTTGGTTTTTTATTTGTTGTTTTAGATGTACATGACAGTAAGGTGTGTTTTGATGTATTATACATACATGGAGTGCAACCCATTTCCCATTCTTGTGGTTGTATGTGATGTGGAGTTACACTGGTCAGGATATATAAAACAACGCCAGAAAAAACAAATAACCCTATCAATCAATGGGTAAAGGCTCTCTCTCTCTCTCTCTCTCTCTCTCTCTAAGACTTGGGTTGATATGTGAAATCTTCCTTGATTATGGCCATATTTTCCAGATACACAGGTTTCTCTTACCTTGGTAATTTGTCACTGTTCCTACTGTATCTTTACCCTATTGAACTATAGATTATTTTTTTACATCTCTCTCTCTTCTCCACTGGAGGGTCAATCTTTGAAATCATTGTGGTATAAAGTCTTTATTCTTTCTACAATAAGTTTCTGCTAAGAGTTAAACACTTAGATTTAAAGAGCAGAAATAAGGTAACAAAGGTAGTTTTCCAAGATGTTTTCCCTGTCCTAAGAGTTAGTGAAAGTGGACAGGAAAGAGTGAAAGAATAAAGGGCAGAAGGAAAAGAGAGAGAAGTATGAAATGGGCATGCATTTGTGTAAAAATTAAGGGATGGATGTAGAGAGTATCACCAGCAATTTAGTATCAGAGGGTGGACAGAGGAAAGGGCTAAAGATTAAAAGTGGAACACATGTCCTGTTATGTAACCTTAAGATCACTGGGTGTTCATGTTTCAAAAAGTTGTTCGTGGCAATATTTCATTGGAGAGAGATCACTCAAACTTGTGACAAGCATATGATTAAATTGAGGCAGAACAATTAACAGAAGTGAACAGTGCAAAATGAAGATAATACAGGCTTGTATTTTGGGGGCAATTCCAGAAATATTAGAATATAAAATTAACAGTGCCCAATGGAGAAAGAATTGCTGTTAAATTAACAATACAAAAATGAATAATTACAAATCCAAATTTGTGGAGAAACAGTCTCTATTTATTACTTTACCAAATATATCAAAATTAGACATGAAATTAAGAAACTGTTTCCATTTACTCTGTAGTTCTTATGTTTTACACTTTTTAGGTCTCAGGGCTGGGGATATAGCTCAGTTGGTAGAGTGTTTGCCTTGCAAGCACAAGGCCTCTGGGTTCAATCCCCAGTACCGCAAAAATAAAAATAAATAAATAAAAAAAATAAAAATTTAGGTCTGAAACTAAAAGCTCATTTAGGTATTTTTCCTTAAAGGTCCTTCTTTTCCCATATACCATATCATGAAGAAATTGGGCAGACCTGGAGATGTACTTTAGTGGTATAAGTTCTGCTTATGAAACAGAAGTCCCTGGAATGAATCCCCAGTATCAAAACATATTTATGAATACATATATATATACATATATATGTATTCATCTATATATATAAAGTAATAAGAGTATATACATATATGTATGAATATGCATACATATGCATGTAGATATATTTACTTTTATGTGTATATATTAAGTAATAAGAGCAAACAAGTCACTAGTATGAGTTAGTAACTTTGGATTTCCATGTATTAGTCACTACTCTAAGACTAAATTGAAAATCTTCTATAAAATACTATGTTAATTCTATAGGAAAGGGACTAAACTAAAATACATGATATATAATATTATAGCATTACTGATTGCCTGAGAGGCAATCTTATGACTGAATTAGGTCACTGAATTAAGTGGGACATAAAATGGAACACATATGGGATGCAGTTAATCAACACACTGGGTGCCCTAGTGGAGTTAAAATTGATTTTCTCACTTTATTTTTAAGTGTCAGGGTCTCATTGTGTTGCCCAGGTTGACTTTGAATTACTGGGCCCAAGTGATCCTCCTGCCTCAACATCTGGAGTTGCTAGTACTATAGGATGTGCCCCCATGACCAGTAAGATTTTCATATATTATCTTCAATGATATAACATTCCTTAATACCAATAATCCTTTTGCAAAATTTATCACTTCTTTAAAGAATGTGAGAGAGTATGTGGACACATCTCATGAGACAACATAGAGAAAATTCTCAATGATTCCCAGTTAGTAAAGGGAAAGTCAATTCCACATAAATTATAGGGCATAACAATATCTGGGTTCAGAAGATGCTTTTGGTAGTTCAATGCACAAAATTACAAACAATCCTTTTGAATGCAAACTGTACTGAAATGAACTGATCTAATTCCTGAATCTAGTTTAGAGAATATTTTAAATTATGTTTTAAGAGTAGTGACCAAAAGTGGAAATCCAAAGCTACTAACTCATACAAGTGACATGTTTGCTCTTATTACTTTATATATATATGCTCATATATAAATCATATGACTATGAATGCACATATATGTATGTGTTCATATATATATATATATATATATATATATATATATATATATATATATATATATATATATATATTGATACTGGGGATTCATTCCAGGGACTTGTGTTTCCTAAGCATTTAGATTTGAGTTTTGT
This sequence comes from Sciurus vulgaris, assembly GCF_902686455.1. Taxonomy (NCBI): domain Eukaryota; kingdom Metazoa; phylum Chordata; class Mammalia; order Rodentia; family Sciuridae; genus Sciurus; species Sciurus vulgaris. The sequence goes on from NC_136463.1 coordinate 40,422,258, forward strand.
GCTGGGTGAAAGGTTAAAATTTCATTTTTTTACAAGTAGCTATCTAGTTTTCCTAGCACCATTTGTTGAAAGGGTGCCTTTTCTCCAAAATTTATTTTTGGCAACTTGTCAAATATCAGATAACTACAAGTTTGTGGGTTTATCTCTGTGTCTTCTATTCATTCCATTGGCATCTATGTCTATTTTTTGTGCCAATACTATGTTGTTTTTGTTACTACAGCTCTGTAGTATAATTTCAGATCAGATATTCTGATGTCTTCTGCTTTGCTTTTCTTGCTTAATATTGCTTTGGCTATTCCAGATCTTTTATTCTTCCAAATGAATTTAAGAATTATTATTTTTTTTAATTCTGTAAAGAGAGTCTTTGGAATTTTGATGGATTGCATTAAACCTGTATATTGTTTTTGGCTATACTGTATGTAGTTAAAACTAATTATAATTATATGGTATTTCTTCAATGCCTCAACACCATCAGAATTCATTTTGTGAAACTTTGATAAACATCACATATTTATAAGAAAAATGGTTGCTCAACATGACCTAATTTTTCCTATATCAGAAAAGAATAAGTCTACATCTACACTAAATCCAAATAAGTATATAGCATACCACGAGACAGGAAATAAATATGTAACAAAATATTTATTTCTTTATAAACATAATTTGAACATTTAAATTTTTTTCAGGCAGATGAAAAAGGACAAAAATATAGGGGTGAATTTAAAAATCCATCACTAAGCACACTTTTATCATTTGACATCTATGAACATTTATAGGGTTTAAAACAGTGTATCTAAACCATGCTCTGAGCACTCCTGCAGTTCAAGACCCATTCAAGAGGTTAAATAGTACCAAATGTCATTTTTCCTTCTTACCCTCATTCCCTTGTAAGTGTACAGTGGAATTTTCTGGACATGTGATGTATCATAATGTCACAGCTCTAATGATTAATAGATATATTGGAATGTGTGAACTCTGCTCCTTGTATTTTAAATCTTTCACATTAAATTTTGAATAGAGTGAATATAAGTAGATAAAATTCATGCATAAGCTCTTCAGAAGCACAAGAAATAAAACTAACAATCAATAAGTGGGATGCCATTAAACTAAAAAGCTTCTGTACAGCTAAGGTTGTGGTTTTTGGTAGGAGTGCAGAGGGTTCGACTACTCTGAAAGCAGTTTGGAGATTCCTTTAAAAAAAAAAAAAAACTAGGGAAAGAACCACCATACAACCCCACCATCATGCTCTTGGGTATTTCCCCAAAAGATCTAAAGTTAGCATACTGCAGTGACACAGCCCCATCAATGTTTATAGCAGCACAATTCACAATAGCTAAATTATGAAATCAACCCAGATTCTCATCAATAGATGAATGGATTAAGAACTTGGAAGATATGCATATGTGTATACACACACACGTACATACAATGGAGTTCTACTCAGCCATTAAAATATGGCAGACTAAAAATATGGCATTTCCTGGTAAAAAAATGGAAATGGAAAATATCATGCTAAGTGAAATTACTCAAAAGTCAAATGTTTTCTTTCATATGCAGAAACTAGAATAAAATAAAGGAAAGGGGGAAGGAATAATAAGATTATGTAAAGAACCAATCAAATATAGATTAATAGAGAAGCAAAAGGAAGTATAGTATACTAGAGGAAGGAGAAAAGGAGTGGAAAAGATGAACTGAAACTGATTTTCATGCATGCATGGTTTGTTGGGATAAACCCAACTACTATATATAATATATATAGATATATTTTATATAACCATAAATTCCTAATAAAAAAATCTATGTTATAAATACAAATATCGTTTCTCAAATGATTTAAAAAATGACTTTGGCATATTTATGTCAAGTCTTTCCATCAAATATGGAGGAAAAATTAGGAATGAGAAGACTGCACTGGGAGCATTTCAAATATTTTAAAGTAGTTTAATAATAATTAGTTAAATATAACAATGATGATGATGTAATAAATTATATTGAAAAATTTACCTGATTTGAATGTTTGTGCATTCTTTTTTCCTACTGCTTTATTTGGAAAACAAGTTGTTCCCATGGTACGCTAGATGTTTGTAAAAACAAGATATTTAATAAATATCAAATATTTCATAAAATTAGTAATTAATAATTTAAGATAAATGTATAAGTTATTACCTTTAGAGGATAGCAGTTTTCATAGAATTCTGAAAAGCAATAGTGAAGTATAATTAATTATATATAAATATGATAAAGCCCAACACATACTTATGTAGTTATTGTGAAGTTGAATCGTCATGCTTAGATTATGTGTTACTTACTTTTTTTGGTTAGGAACAAAGAATTTTGTAAATATATATATATGGCTAATAAGAATATAGTTTTTTATTTGTCTGTTTAGATATACATGACAGTATAGTATATTTTACATGCATGGGGTATAACTTATTCTAATTAGGATCCCATTCTTGTGATTGTACAGGATGTGGAGTTTCACATAGTCATGGTGTATTCACATATACACATAAGAAAATTATGTCTGATTCATTCAACTGTCTTTCCTCTTCCCAAGAATATAGGTTTAATAAAGCATGCCATTAAGATTTCAACAGTGGAATTGTTTCCCATGACTTAATTAACACATATTCTAATGTGTTTATGTTGATAGATGAAGAGGAGAGTGATTTCTATTCAGAGAAGCAAATTCTAACCCCGAGAGGATAAATGTCAAAGTAAATGTCCAGAATGTGTTTTTAATGTAACACATCAGTCATGTAATTCAATTATAATATAGGTATTCACTATTTATACATTCTTCATTTATTCTTAGAATTTAGGTTGAGGAAAATTTTAATAACAGTTCAAGAGTATATATAATTTCTCCTCAAAGAAAGTTTTCTGAATTGATAGATATGGATATACACTTGTGGTATAATAGTAAAACTATTCCTTTCATTAATAATTATTAGTTATCAATAACCATTTTATTTCAAAATCAGTACAATATTCACTAAAATAATTTTAGTACTCAAAAAAAGAACTAAATATGAATTTTTACATATATATTTTAGTTGTAGATGAACACAATACCTTTATTTTATTTTTATATGTTGCTGAGGATTGAACCCAGGGCCTAATGATGGTAGGCAAGTGCGCTACCACTGAGCCACAACCCCAGCCCTCAATATGAATTTTTTATCCAAAGTTATTTTGTTTTGGTATATCATGTTTGTCTTGAAAGAATTTTTACAAAACAATTATCTTATTGAAAAATTAGCTATCTTTAAAAACAAAGTCAATATATCCAAATTAGTCCATTCTGAACAAGTAACATCAATGTAACACCCTCCTTTGATGCCTAACATTTATGGAAAAGAGAAATGAGTAGCTGGGTTGATCCCCATTCTAACATTTGCTCCTGCTTTCAAATAACCCTGGAACAGCAATAATTTAATATTTGGTTTGAAGACAAATGTACTAAAGCCATCTGAAGTGAGTTCTCTCAAATATCCTCATCATTAACTCCAGAATTACATAGCTAACTTCTTTCTTTCTTTCCTCCTTTCCTCTAATCAATTCCTCTCCCTTTCAAAAGTAATTACTAGATCTGTGATCTTGATTCTTTACATTTTTCTTTCTGTTTATGGACTATATCCACCACTTCTTTCCTCTTTATTTAACAGCAGTATTCTAGAACTATAAGTGCTGTTTCTTCATCTCTTTGTTTCTTACCCTCTAACCGACTCCAGGTATAGACATAAAAATAAAGTGAATGGTTTCCCTTGATTCTGTGAAGTCTTGAACTATCATTCAGTGTCTGTCCTTGCAGATTTTTCTAAAGGAAGGATATATGCTTGTTCCTCAGAAAGTGGTCTGAGGACCAGAAGCATGGGTTTACTCGAGAACTTATTAGAACTGCAGAATCCCAGACATGTTGAATCTGAGTGCATATTATTTAAATGGTTCCTGAAAGGTGACTCATTAAAGTTTCAAAAACTCTTGTGTGTATTGAGCCTCCTTACAAATTCATTTGCATTAGCTTATCCATTTGGCGTCTAGACTGAAGTAGTACTTTCCTGTAATATTCCCTTAAGTAAAATTGCAAAAGGCAACATAAACTTCATAATGGACATTTAGACAGACTACGAATTTCCTCCTCTCTTCAATGACTAATTCTTCTCTGTTTTTTGTCATACTTAATTTCACCTACATGAAACTAGCCTGTGAAGTAGCAACGTTATATGACCTGAAATGATACACATGTATAGAAGACACCATTTGTTGATATTTGTCTGTGACAAATAAAACAGTTCTGCAAATGCAGTGCTGAATACTTAAGTGCAAATCTAACAGTGATTTAAAAAAAAAAAGAGTAGGGAAATTCTGCTATTATTTCCTGGATAGATTTGGAACTGAAGACACTAATTGTTTCCACATTTCTAATACCCTGCTCTTCCTTCTTCTAAAGAATGACTTTATTTCACCCCCACACCACTATACCCGCTTCCCTCCTTCATTTGCACCATGTTCTCTCTGCCTAATTGTTAATTCCCTCGTCTCTGTTACTCTTCCTTACTTCGTAACTGAATTCAAATCTTATAATATCTTAAAATTCAACTATTAATTTAGCTCCTTAAGGAACTATCTCAATTTAACTGGTTGCTGAAACTTGATAAGACATATAACTTATTACTATTTCACGTCTACTTTAGCTTACTGTACAATCAATAGGTAACTTTATTTGGTTATTAGAATACAACAGAGTTCATGTTTTAAATAAACATGCTCTCAATTGAGCATGTTGCTTTTCTTAAAAAAATAGTTCTTACCTTCTACATTTCCATGTACTATATATTTTTCTCTTCGATCTTCCTCGTCAGAGAAATAATCATCACTGTTCTGTTGAAGTATCTCAGAGATAATCTATTAAAATCAATATCAATTATGAGTTGCCTAATTATTCCCTACTCACTTCCTAAGAAGATAATCTGCATTTCCAACTCAAAAACAATTAGATGTAAAAATAAGAGAAGCATGTATTAAAAACCAAAACATTAAAAGATACATTAAAAAATAAAAAACTAATTGATATATCTAGTGTCAGAATACCTAATGCTACTTTGTATTGCCACCAAAATTAACAGGACATGCAAATAGTAAATTTGTAAAGATTTTTTTATAAGTCCACTTACTATAATATACCACTGAATATTAAAAATAATTACAATGACAAATTACTTTTTTTGAAAGCAAGATACTTGGGATAAGAGTGTTGGGACAATGCCACGTTAACTCTAAACAGAATATTATAGATTATTAGGTAATCAAGAAGATAAAAATGTGTAAGTTATTTTTCTTAAAATTCTTACTAATAGGAAAAAGGATTAAAATAACAAAGTACTAAGAAAAACTTTTAAGTCATGTTTAAATAATAGCATGAAATGCAACACACACACACACACACACACACACACACACACACACACACACACACACAGAGTATCCCACCAGGCACCTATCAAATAGCCAAGACTGGGCCTGACAAAAAGTGAGCGAAACAGGCACAAAACAGACAGTATCTAGGGGGATTCCAGTTGGAAGGATGAGGGGGCCCTGACTACACTCTCCTTTGTGTCTCACAGCTCACATAACCAGTTAAGTGGGTCAGGCGTCTAAACAGGTGGGTGGGGATGAATACAGTCAGAGCCTAAACCTAGGAAAGCTGTGCTTCTGGGCGGCAGTAAGTGAAGGATCATTCTCCCTGCCCCACGAGTGGATTTTTTGGGTGCCTCCTGAGAACCAGACCTGCAGAAGAGTCGGGCTACTTTCTAGCCCTAGGGCCTGATTGATCTAATCTCTCCAAAGCAGGTGCCACCCAACAGAGCTCCTGAGGTCTGATTTAGACATAAGCCCCACCTGCTGAAACCCCTTCCAGAAAGCTGCAGATCTGTACACTGAGACTGCACCAAACTGGTTCAAATGGACAAAATCCCAACCTATAGTATGTCCTAACCCACCCTACCTCCTACTAGTGAGAAGGGAAGATGAGTCTTATATCAAACAGCTTCAATCTTAGGCTGCTCCAATTGGCAGCTAAGAGAACAACACAAAAACAGGAAGGGGACAGCAATCCCCACCCCTTGCTCCATCAGTACATAACTCACGAAGAATTGGAAAGATAGACTGTGGAATATAGTGACCACCAGATCTGGGTAACTATTTTGATCATGTCAGTGGACAAGGTTCCATCATTCTCCACTAAGATCTTGGATTGTTATAAAAAATTTTTTTCAGGATTTTATATTTTATTCTTTGTGTGTGTGTGCACACATGCACTTGCAGGATGGGGGAGTGTGTGTGTGCATGCATGCAAATTCCATCTGTGATGGTTGGTATACAGTTCCTTTTATCTCTTTTATAACATTTTTAAATGCCATTAATTTTCCCTAGCATTGTCTTTTGAGGGTTCAAGTTGTTTGTATTGTATGTTTTGGGTTGATTTTGTATAATTTTCATTTGTTTATTTCCCTTGTTTCTCTTTCTCTCTCATCTTCTGCTGATGTCCAAATGCTAGTACTTTCTCTTCTTCTCTCCCAATACCTTGCTGCTTCTATTTCCCCCTCCTTCCCTACAAGCATCAACTGCTACATCTCTTCTGCCTTTTCTCTGTTCACTTTTTGAAACTGTGAAAACTTTTTGAACTTCCTAACATGTTGTTTCTTTTCCCCCTACTTAACTGTATTTTTACCATCTTTAAGAACAAATTTCTGTCTTCACCATTAATGCTGATATCATCATTATTCTTGTGGATGATATAGTTGGCACTTGCTTTAAAGCTAGATTGAGTTTCATGGCTATTATTTTTACTGTTGAAAATTGCTGAAGCCATCATTCATCCATGTTGGTGGTAATTATTGAAAAGTTTAAGTGTTATGCATGATTATGCAAAAATAGTAAGATAAATCATTTAAATAAGTTAGGGATATATAAATGACTAAATTAGGTGAGATCTACAGATCTAGAGTCAATAATTAGTGATTCATAGTGACTAGGATAAGGCTTAAAATATATTACACTGCATTTTCAATGAACACATGTTTTTCTAGGTTAACTGTAGTATTTGGGACTGAAATGGACCAACATATGTATGATTATGTCAAAATGAACCCCACTACTAGATATAAGTATAATGCACTAATAAAAGTATTTTAAAATAAGATATTTCTTGACTCAGTTTAAATGAATCAAGTCCTAAATTTTCTTTCACTTCTCTATTAAAGTCAACCCTAACTTGAATTTAATTTCTACACTGCTTTGCATACAGAGAGTTCCTGCTCTCATTCATCCCGACCAGCTCTATTGTATTTCCTTAAGGTCTTTCATATTGACTCCCCTACTCATCTTGACATTTATTTTGTCCTGCTGAAACAAATTATTCTCATTCATTCCTGTCCTTAACCTGATATTTCTCTTGAAGTTTTTTGGAGGTGCTATCTAATTCTTTCTTAATATCATGGCATACCTAAGAATGGTTCACACTGACTTTCTTTTCTAAGTCTCAATCCTACACATCAATATGTCTTGTTGATACACATGATTCCATTACAATATTCTGGTGATATATTTCTCTCTAGGATCTTTATCATTTTTATGTAGATTGGGGAGATGGTATGTGGAAAAAGCATGGGAGAAACAACTTTAAGAAGAAGAACATCTTACCTCTCCTTTAGCATTTGGAAAGGATGGATTACGGAATCTCTGGATCTTGGTTGATGTTTCAGGAGGGGTTGTAGCCATGCCTTTAGCTCTACGTTCAGAATTACCAACTTTAACTGAGCTTATATTGGGTGGTCTCCCAATGGTGTATTTTTCTTCTACAACAATAAAGACAAAGTTAAGAGTATGTAAAAATGTCTGTAATTTCAAATCAGTGAAAAGTGAGGGAGTCTTCAGATAGCTTACTGTTTCTCCTGGATTGCTGAGCAGTTTCCCACATGCCTTTTTGGTTAACTTTAGGAACATTCTAGAAGAAAATAATAGCTTTAAGGAAAAACAAGTATCACATTTGATTCTTACACGTATTATGCTAAAGTTACTTTTCCATAAATACTTCTGCAGAGTTTTATGTTATCATTAAAAATTAAATAATTCAATTAAGCAATCATGGTTATATACTACTACTTGAAAGGTGTAACATGGAAAAAACTTTCCACCGGGAGAAATAACTGGAAAATGATATTCTGAAGAGTAATATATAGCTTGAGAAGATATAATTAATACACCATAGATTGGGTCTAAATTTTTTCCATCTGAAGCCCTTGTCTACACTCACAGTTGGAGGATCTGTAAATATTCTGGCACCTTCTCTCATATTTATAACATTACTCACATTGTTTCCTTTGTATTTATGAAATATCCCAAAGAACATTTATCATATTCTATATACCCTAACATTAAAAGGGAATAGATATTTATACTATTATTTTAAAAGTTAATAGAATAAATTATTAGATATATTATGCACATGCTATTACCTGTAACACTTGGTTACAAATTCACTTCCCTATTAATTTATCCATTTGCAAAAATTTACAATTCCTCTTACATTATTCTAGATTTGCCTGGATCCATATATACATATATGTTTCGTAATCCCCAGTGGCACATGGTGATGCAGGAACTTAAAAAAATATTTAAATGAAAGCACAAGAAAAAGTTCTAAAATTGGACCAATGTGATTCTACAATATGTATAATCAGAAAAATAAGATTACACTTCATTTATGTATGCTCTATCAAAATGTACACATGCATTCCATTTTTGTGTACAATTAGAGCAAAAAATTAAAAAATAAAAAACAAATTGGTAATGTTAGAATGTGACACAAATGTACTTTGAGGAAATCTTTAAAAAAATCTAAAATGGAAAAAATACTGAAAGATTAACCACATAGATCTAGAGAGTACATGCTTCTAACTAATATTATTTTGGACAAAGCATGCATGTTTCAGTTAACAAAGAGTTGTAAATATATTATTACTGGAATGACTTAGAAAGCACATTGCAATTATTTGTAATGCCAATTTTGAGAAACATTAATTTTCAAATTTCCATAATTTATTTTATTTTTGTCTAAATTCAGAATTTCTATAGCAAGGATAACGAAGTATAAGGAGCTAAAATAAACTATGTCAAAGAAAAAATTTGTTATATTGTTTAGAATTTCAAATACTTAAAAATAAAATTCAAATTTGACCTTACCTTCTTTATCATGTAAGGTGATTACAAAAATGGAAGCATGAAGAATATTTAGATTAACTCTTGCCTCAATTTCAAGGATTAAGTTTGACTAGAAGTTACTATGTATTCTAAGAACATTTTAAATTTTATAGGTAAATACATAATTTTTAAATTAAATATTAAATTGTTTGTTATCTACTGATTCTATTAGTCTGGCCTTAAATTTACCTTCATTTGACCTATGCTACATTATAAAAGCAAAGAAAACATTATCACAAGAGAAATTTATATTTACACATACCAGAGACTGAATATTTTCTCTTCTATCAAGATTCTTTGTCCTTTTCTCTGATGTCATTTGTTGTGCTGACAAATATATATATTTAGTTAAAATAAACTACTTGAACAATCAGATAAAAGCAATAGTCTTTATAAGAAAATGTTGAAAAGAACAAAAATTAATAATAATAACATTTTACTTCCATTTTCCAATAAAGAATTTTCATTAAATTTATTCTTCAGCTGAATTTTTACTTCTTTAGCACATGCTTCTCATTGTCCAACCTTCAATAAAGTACTTGGAGGGACACTAGATGTCACCAGGTTCAAGGCATACAAGTTTCTCAAAGATGAATCCACACATTTATCCACTCAACATAAACAAACCCTCGCAAACAAAACATTAAAATACCCTAGACATACAAATTCATGCTGCGCACTATAATACATTTCATAATACATTTCAAACAATCCACTGAAAGTGTTGTTTGTAATTAATGAATTCCAAAATTAGGGTTACTTTCTACACCTTTATTTGTGAAAGCCCTGTTCCTTATATCTAGAATGTTTTTCAACCATTATTCTGATGCATTTTTTTTTTTTTTTTCTTTTAGACTCAGACTACTATGTCCAAAGTCCTTTTTCATTCTGGTTATCTTATCCTTGACAGACAGGTGTTTCTGTCATTGGGGTTATCTCAGTAGTTTATCACTTTTTCTACTATATATTTCCTCTCAAAATATTAGTCTTCTCAAATGAAATGAGCCAGATAGGAGACAGGTATGGCATGTTTGCTTTCACATGTGCAAACTAAGGCTAAAACCAAAATAAAAAAGTGGTGACCTGAAAATAGAAGAGGGACTAGGAGGTAATGGTCTGAAAGAGGTCATGAGAATTGGGAAAAAGGGAAGTGGTGAAAGTGTAGAAGATGGTTGGACATGAGCAATGTGTGAAAATACGTGCATGTGTGAAAATGTCACAGCAAATCCCAACAATTTTTACAACTAATATATATTAATAATTATTAAAAATAAAATTTTAAGTATTTTTCTTTTCATGTAAAGTTAAAAAAAAAAAAAAAAAAAACCTCAGTGCTAGTCTTCCTTGGAATTTTCCATGACAGAGAAAATACTAATAGATAGGGTAGAGGATGTAGGTCAAGGTTAGAGCACTTGACTTGCCAAAAACCCCCCAAAATAAATAAACACAACCACAGAAACAACAAAGAGGGCTGCCAGTTTTGGCTCAGTGATAGAATGCTTACATGGTATGAGCGAGGTCCTAGGTTCAATCCCAAGCACCAGAGATAATAATTTAAAAAGAAACTCAGCCATATTATAATAGCATAGACTGTTTAGAGACTCATCCCTCAAAGGAAGGGATTATTTTGACTCTTCTGTCTTACTCACAGTCTGGTTTTCTTTCCAATAACATGGTAAATATGAAAAACTGTGTGATGACAGTTTTATAAACTGCAACCTATTTTGATTTTCTTTTTCATAGTTTAATCTTTTGGGACCCAATCTACCTCAATGGTATAGTGAGTACTGTTAGGTCGGCATGATATTTTTCTCAACAGTCCTTGTTATGTGACAAATTTCTATAAAAGTCACTTTTTTTTAGCAAGTTAGCATATGTCTTCATATCTGATGATGATGCATAAAAAAGAAAACAAGGGCTGAAGATTTATCTCAGTTTAGGATACTTGCTTAGAATGAGCAAGGCCCTGGTACTGGAGAAAAAGGAAAAGGAAAGCAAAAGCAAGAACAAAAAACATTTTAAATGATTGTATTCAGTTACTTCGTAGTTTTAATATTTTAAACATGTCTAAAGATATACACTGTATTATTCTAAGTATATGATATTATTCTAGGCAAAGCAAAGACAGAATATAGACCAGTGGTCCCCAGGAGAGTGAAAGGGAGGAATAGGTGGAGAACAGAAGAGTGTGAGGGTCTTGAAACTCTTCCATATGTTATACTACATGGTAAATTCATGCCACTGTATAGTGGCCTAAATCCTCCCAATGTGTAATATCAAGAGTGAACCCTAATATAAACCATGAACTGTGGATGAGAATGATGTCTCAGTGAAAGCTCATCAGTTGAAATGTGTACTGTTCTTACATTGGGGATGATAATGGAGTGGGTAGGCATGTGTGGGAGACAAGGGGTATATTGGAAATTTCTGTGACTTCACCTCCATTTTGCTATGAGACAAAAACTTCTCAAAAAGATAAACTTGTTAGGGTTGGGAGTATAGTTCAGTAGTAGAGCACTTGTCAATCATGGATGAGACCCTGGATTTAATACCCAAGACAGGTCATTAATTAAAAAAATAGATATTCATTAACTCTACTGTTACCATATATTAGAGCATGATATAGTCACCTCAAGACTGGAGATAAAATAGGAAAGGATATGTGTATTAACTCCTAAATAGAATTTTAAAATACTTAAATTATTTAAATTATATCTTTGGGCAAGAAAATAATTGACAAATATTACCAAATATTTCATCTTTTTCAGTGACATAAGTCATTTTTATGGTAAAACATAAATATGTAATAATATTCATTTACTAACTGTAATCCACTTATTAAAAAATTAAATAGAAAATTCATTTTGATAAAAATTCAATCTTGTTATAGTGTGACTAGAAGAAAGATACAACATGTTAATTTTAAAAATCATTCTCACGTTCATACAAAGATATATAAATTATCAGAGAATAAGTAAATGAAAATTTTTGGACACTACTGTATTAGATTATAAATCTCTTACACTTAATATCTTAAATGTATCTGAATTAAAGACTATTAGGAAAAAAGAAAAATTATAAACACTAAAAATTTAGTCATTGATTACTTCTCTTTTTTAATCAAACCTTTCTTATTACTTTCATATCCAGGGTAGTGTCACCAAAAATAATATAGTATTAGGTCTTACCTGGATTTCTATTTCGAGAACTTGTATGACTCTGTTCTTCACCTTCAGAAATTACTTGCCTACTGCTGTTTATTAAAAATGTGATAAATTACTATTTTAATAATGAAATAAAAACATTTATCAAACATATAAATTGTTAAGTATATTTTATATAATATGAGTTTATAGCACAATTTTATCCAAGTGCTTAAAATTCATGAACTCAAAAACTTGTTTTATAATTAAAAAAGAAAGAAAGGTGAAATGGTTTCGAATATATGGCAAGACAACTCTATGTGAGCTTGGTTAGTTTTACATTATGGAAAGTATCCTGAATCCAGAGAAGGTCTGGAACCAAAAGCTGTTTTTCTTTCATAAGCTGTTTCTCTTAGGATCAAAATCTTCTCACATAAAATAAGAATTTTATGTTTCTAGTTCAAGAGTTTGTTAGGAAGATTAAAGAAGACAATAGAAAAACAGGCTGGGAGAAATTGTGAAGCAATAGAATAATTTGTTCTTTAGTGTTGAACTTTTTTGGAATTCCAAATAAACACAATTTGTGTTTTTTCTATAGTTCTAAAATTCAAATGCTATAGTTTTCAGAAAACATATGTCTCAAATTTTTCATTAGCTATTGAACTGTTTGTGGCTTGTACATCAGGGAGAATCAGCTACTTATTAATGTATAACTAAATATATTTGTTAGTATGTTATCTCACTAAATTAAATAGCATGATTTCCCCTTATTATTGAATTAATCTATTGCACCAAGTGCAGAAACTAATTAATAGTAGTATTCCTTCTCTGCCCTTGTTTCCATGTGATTTAGAAGACAAAACCCTATTTAAACATGGAGATTCATGAGGGGGGCTTAGCTCTCTTCAATCCAAATAATGTATTTTAGATTTAAAGAATAGTTTTATGGTTTCCTTATGAGATACAATTTGAATGCATTTTAAAAATCTGAGACACAGATGCAAGTAGCTTGGAAGATTGTCATTACTGTGGTCAAAATACCACCTGAGTGGACAAAGTTGGAAACAACCATGGGGAAGGGTAATCTAGGACCTTCCATAGCCTAAGAAAATTGGCTACAGAAGATATTAAAGGGGTCTTTGTGTATCTATCTGAGTAATGCCTTATACTATCACCAGGCTACAGGTTCACAACTGGATGTGTCAGAGAGACATTCAGGACATGGCAAAAAGTCTAATGTTTAAGCTGTCAGAGTTCTAGAAAAAGAAGAGAAGGAGGTGGGGCTAAAAAGTATTTGAAGAAGAATGGCTGAAAATTTCCAAAATTTTGTAAATGTCAAACCTATATATTTGAAAAGCTGATAAAACCCCCAAACAAAAAAATACCAATGAAATGCATATCAAGGCATAAGAAAATTAAACTTCTGAAAAGTAATAAAAAGTACTACAGAAGGTTAAGTTCAAAACTGAATCAAAAGTAAGCTAAGTTATATTTCATGAAACAAATCATTTAATATTTTAACTAATATGAGATCATAGGGCCAAGAAAATCAGATTAAAAGTAAGAAACACCAGTCAATATTATAAAGGAATATGAATACTTCTTCATACTGTTTGTTCTTTGTGTTACCCAGTTATTACTTTTATACCTAAATGATAGCTTATGCTGCTATTTTTCATTATATCCCAATAATTATGAGTTAGTTTTCTTCCTATGTTTAACTTCAATGATGGTACCCACTCTAGAACCCCACAAAACAAACTGTGATACCTTTCTTCCTTTACTGCATGAATAGTTTCTTTCTTCTCTATTAAAAATTCTACCACATCCTGTCTCTTGTGTTTTAGAGCAAATAATATCGGTGTGAGGCCATCCTATGAAACAATAAAATGATTTGTGATAAAGTACATATGTCTCAACTGAACTGAAAATCATATCAATGACCAGCTTAACAAAACATATCAAATAGAAAGTGAATGAATAGTAGTCTCTTCTCACACCACTGCATTTTCACATGTGCTGCTTGTTCTCTCTTTGAAATACCTCACTTCTGCCTAGAACCTTCCCTTGTGGACACCAGTCATCTCCCAAACTCACTCCAAACAGTTGCTGATTCCAAGGAGCTTTGGTTCTATCACAGCATTTACCTTGGTATTTTGGAGATATGTGATTTTTTCCTCATGTAAACCAAGGGCTTCTTGAGACCAAGAGTTATATCTGTTATCTCAATAACCCCAAACCTATGCACAGTAGTAAATGGTTGAAGCATTCTCATAGAAATAGTGAGTTAAATTATTAAATTATTATTACCTCAGGGTTTCTCAATATGGAATATTACTCAATTTCTGGAATATTTACCTTTCCAGAAGTATCACAATGCAATAGTAGTATTCCATCATTACCTCTTTGAGAAAGATTCCAAAACTGCATTACATGTCTCCTATTGGAGAAACCTCTTCAACTTTGTTTGATCATTATTTGACAATACTATTTTGTGTCACACCTTAACATTTGAGGAATTATAATTTCAGGGATACAGTTTTGAGAACTTTGCAATAATGTGGAAGTTTCTTCAACCTCAATGAATTTCTCTTCTACTTGTGCTGTCAGAACCCCGGATACCAATGTCAGGTCATTGTTTCAGGGTCATTAATGAAAAGAGGCCTGATTTACAATGAACTTGATTGATTATTACTAATGGTCCATGGGATTCCTCCTATTATAAGAAAAAAGGATTTTTATCTGAACTGTTAAAATGCTCACTACAATTATTTTAATCATTAATAATGAGAATCCTAAGACCCTAATGCACATATACAGTTCTTATGTTTTTATTCAGGCTCTACTTTAATTGCTACTTAGTTATTTTTTATTTTAGATAAAATATAAATCAAGAAATTAAAATGCAGTGGTTTTTTTTCAATACAATAAAAATTCTAATAATGATCAATATCAACTATTAGCAGAAAGAGAGCCACCACATTTTTTGTTGGTTGGTTGGTTGGTTGGTACTGGGGATTGAACCCAGGGTCATTGAAACCCTGAGACACATTCCTAGTCCTTTTATATTTTAGTCATTTAAAAAAAATGTAGTTGTTCTTTTTAGTTTTACATGACAGTAGAGTGCATTTTGACGTATCTTGCATACATAGAGTGTATCTTCCCATTCTTGTGGTTGTACTTGATGTGGAGTTACACTGGTCGTATATTCATATATGAACAAAGTTGTGTTCAATTCATTCTACTGTCTTTCCCATTTTGTGATTGGAAAGATACTAATTTTTTAAGGAACAATGCTGAGGAGGAAGATAACATTTGCAATATGCAAAACTCAACCAACTATGCCCATAATTAACTTAATAAGATTTATAGATATTCCAAAGGGAACTTCATTATATATAGAACATATAAAGAAAACATTTAAATGTACCAACTTCAAATTCTAAAATTCAATCCCATTTCTTAGAGATTAACATAAAATATGAACCATATTCTTACAAATTAATATAAGCTCTCTTGAAAATTCTGAAATCTTCATGGAAATACAGTAGAAATAGGAGTTGTACACTAAAATACTTATAAAAGAAAAGTAGATGATATGAGGAATACTAGGTGGGTTTCACAGCAAAAAGGAGAACACATATGGCTCCACATAACACAGTGTGGTGCACTGTGCAGAGATCCCCGTCCCAAATACATGTCCAAGCTTTACTAGATTTACCAAATCAGAATCTTCAGGAGAGAGCCTAGATTTGCAAATGGTGAAAAGTTGTTCCAGGTCAGTGTAACATACAACTTTAGTTGAGAACTTAGAAGCACATGATCATCTCATTTGCATGGTCAATTGCCTTTATCAAATGGGGATTTGACCAAAAGAAGGAAAGAGACAGTCATGTCCTGAAAACTCCACTTAATTTTCCTTTGTAGGGACAGAGGAGGGACTAGGCAAATTAAAAATGCAACTTATTATATAAGCTCTTTATCTCCCATCTCAGAGCAAGACATAATAGATTTGAGAGCAGAGTTGACATCCTTAGCTTAAGTGATTCTTTCTTCCAGAAAGTAAAAAGATATCAGTGAATTACTTGCTCTTCCCTCTTGTTTTACATTTAATTGCTACCTAATCAATATCAATCAGGTTTCATTAGAGTCCTCCTAAAACAGGTTTATGACAGAACAACTTTCTTTCTCAAATAAGAATTAATGAAGAGCATCTTATCTATAAACATAAACTAGAAATAGTTTTCCTCCACATTTTTATTGGTGCATTAGAGTTGTACATAAAAATTTGTTCAGATATTTTATCACATGTGGGGAGCCATCTCTACCTAACAGAATCAGATTAGGCTAAGCCTTATGACACAGAGGTCTGACTTTCCTAAACTGACAGATAAGGAAGTCTGTCCCAGCTTGCCAGGGGGTATGAGGTGCTGTGGGAGTAGTACCCTGTCTGCTTGTGTGATAGTCCCCCTAAGAAAATGGCTCCCCTAACTCCACCCTATCTTGTTCATCACAGAAGCAGCTCCTCCCATTCAGGCCCCTTTACCTGTGTGTCTATAATTAAAAGAGAGTTGGGTTATTCCATGTCGTTAGAGGCCAGAGATGGTATGTCCAGACCCATCAAGCCCCCCTCATTTAAAAGGAGTATTGACTCCTGTGGGTTTATTGATTAGATAAGTTTATGGGTAATTGGGTAATTGATTGATCTACAACCAACACCATCCTCCGGCAGTTAACCCTTTTCTCATCCACGCGAGATGTGGCTGAGAGACACCCACAATCGCATATTAGAAAATGCACATAATATATCAATATAATTTGGCAAATATCATTCCCTAGCATTTCCTCCTTTCTTCACTCCTCCCTCCCCATCTCTCTCCCCTGGGTCCCTTTCCTCTATTCTACTGGTCTCCTTGTGTGTTTGATGAATCACCCCCCACATTTCTTTTCTTTTTTCCTTTCTAGATTCCACATGAGAAAAAACATGACACTTGACCTTCTGAGTTTGACTTATTCTGTTTAACATTATGTTTTCAAATTCCATTCATTTTCCTGCAAAGGATATTTTTCCTTATGGCTGGGGAAAACTCCAATGTGTTTATACATCACATTATCTTTACCCATTTATCTGTCGATGGACACTTAAGTGGTTCCATAGTTTGGCTATTTTGAATTGTGTTCCTATAAACAGGTATGCATGTATCACCATGATAAGATAATTTTAATTTCTAGAATAAATATTGAGAAGTGGAATAGCTGGGTGATGTGGTGTTTCCATGCCTAAACTTTAAAGATACTCCCATATTTATGGAAATATATGTTTTTTTAAAAAAAACAACCAAGCTTCTCTTGTCATTTTCCCTCGATTATCTAATTTCCAAGTTGGCTGGCACATTTTTGATTGCTTTCCCTCTTCCTTTTTCCTTCTTATATCTTATCTCTGAGAGAGAAGTCAAATGTACTTTATCAAGAGCCGGATTTCCATTTGATGTTAATACTTTCTATTTTTAGTCTACTATCTTAAAACTTAAAGCAAATTATGCTTTCTTGTGTTGTTGAGAAAAATCTTGATGGAAAAAATAGTTGAACAAAGAAAAATTTTTGTTTAAATTTATAGTTTTCACAAATATTTTTATGAATGCAGAAAGGAACCTATGCCCCTCAATTCTTCTTAAAAGCCTCAGTATTTAAAGAAAAATCTTCAACAATAAATTTATTTTAATATATCTTAATTCAGGGAATTCTTGAGCTTCTAAAGTGGAAAATTGAACTTACGTATGCAACTATTAAATTATGCATTACAAATATTCTGAAAATAAAGCTTTGGTGGAACTATACCTTGTTTCTTGCTTCAATATCTGCATTGTGGGAAAGTAGTTTCGCTGTTATTGATATATTATTTGTATAGACAGCATGGTGAAGAGCAGTGAGGCCCCTCGCATCTACAACATTTGGATCTGCACCATGTTCCAAAAGAATAGTCACACATTCTTCTTGTTGATACTTTACAGCCTGTTGGTGTTGTAACAAGAAAATTAAGCATTTCAAACTTTCATCAATTAGATATATTTAAATCAGACAAATTCATTTTTTTCTAAGCTTGTATCTACCTTAATAAGAGCTGTGCACTTTTTGCTGTCACGAGCATTAATATTGCATTTCCTATCTACCAGGAGAGTTACAACTTCTGGACGTCCAGAGGAACAGGCCAAGTGAAGAGCAGTCCTATGAAGGCAAGAGGATTTGTTAGAAAATTTTAGTGCACCCTCTCAAAATATACAACTATTCATGCAATTGTAAATATTAAACACCTAAATTGTAAATATTAAATAACTAAAAGTAAATGTTTCATGTCTTCTGAAGAAAATACAATATTTAATAGTACCTTTACTATATTAATGAAGGTTTCTTTTCTTATTGTATGACTATATTAATGTGGGGTCTTTTCTTTCCTTTTCTTTTCTTTTTGCAGTGCTAGAGATGGAACCCAGTATCTCTCACAAACTAGGCAAACTAGGTCTATGGTTATAGCTCAAGCCCAGGGAAGCCTAATTGAAGAGTGTGGTCTTCTGATTTAGCTAAACTTGGGTCAGAATTTTACTGTAAGTTCTGCTACTTAAAAACAGATAGGTTTTTTCAAGGCTTTAATTTTCTTGTTAAAAAATGGGTTTTAAAAATAGTAGTTAACTCACAGGACACCACTGTGATGCTTTAACAAGTGTCTATGCTAAGTATTAAGAAGAGTTTGTAGTCTTCAATAACAGCCCAATAATCACTAGATTTTATAATTATTATGTTACTGCTACTTAACAAAACAACATCTGTTAAGTAAAACAACCCAATTATATCAATTTTTCAGTTATATCTTAAAGATTACATAGTTCAGTGAGTTTAAGATGCTATTCATGTTTTAACATCTTTAACATTGGAATACCACTTATCATTTGTGAGGTGTTAAAACTATACTAGGCAACATTTAAAAACTTTCATGAGAAAAAAATTAAGGTGCCTTACATAATCCGTGGTACCTTACATAAAATGAAATATGATAAAACTGACAAGTCTATAGCCGTCTAGACAGTTGGTTGGCATTTATGTACACATACAAACACACAGACCTCCTGTTCCCTAGGCCTGGGCCTAACCTGAAGGCACATTTGTGCCCCGGCCCCACCCCTTGACCTTGCCTCACAGGGCCTGTTACCTATTCTTCCAGTCAAGGTCATTCAGGCCACATTTTCCCAGAAGAAGGAACCGCTGGACTTTTGCAACCTTGCCAGCTTTGGCTGCATCGTGGATCTTCCCCATTTCCTTGACTGGGCGGTGGTACTTGGGCGAGGTGAAGCTACCCTGCCCTCTCCGGCGCAAATCCCTCACTGGCCCTGTGCTGGTAGGTAAAGGAGACCAGGGGCCAGGGCCCCTCAGGGCCCCTCAGGGCCCCTCAGTCCCTCCCGAAGCCAAAGATGACCTCAGAGCCTATTGTCTGAGGAGGCCCTTTCTCTCCACCCTCCTTGACTATTAGCCGCCGAGGTAAAAATCAAGATAGATCACTTCGTCCCCACAAGGGAAGCTCCGAAGCAGTCTTGCGTCTTATCGACTACAGACTAGTGGTTGCCATGCAACGCGGGTAAACACTAGTGAACGTACACAGCTTGGAGTTCCCGGCGGACGCTGCGCTCTGCCACGCGAACGCCTCCAGACCGAGGCCGCTCAGTGCGCATGTGCAGGGCCCTGTCCCTCACGGTTCTGCTCCAGAGCCGCTAGTAGGTCTACACCAGGCCTAGCTGGGGCTAGGACGGCTGCCCTGCCTTGGCAAACCTGGGTGAAAACTTGGAGACTAAACGGACTGCAAAGCGCTTTGGGGTGTGGGAAACCATTTTTCCTGCTGCGCTGTCCCTCACAGTAGGCTTCTGGTAACTCCAGGCCTCAGGCGTCATTGTGGAGCTAACTTCCCTTATCCCTAGAGGGGTGTCCACATCTGAATCCGTATTGCGGAGAGCGAGGTCTCTCGCCCTTCCGGAGTCAGGTTGTCCCTGCAAGGCTCCCGGGACGGTTGGAGACATCCTGTGGCTTCCACTAATCACTGTAGAAACTCTTCTCGGGGTGACTGAGAGGTGCACACCGCTTGTTTTGTTCCAAATAAAAAAGATGTTCAGTTACAGGCGGGTCCAGCTGGCTGCTGGGCTGGGATCTTACTGTCTGTTGGCTGCTGCCCCATCTTGGCAGCGGTGCGGGCGGGCAGGCGGGCAGCGGCGCTCAGTGCAAGGCCCTGGCATTCCTCTAGAGCAGAGATCTCCCTCTGCGTGCTCCTTCCTTGCTCCGCTGCTGGCGTTACTAGCTGATCAGTGCCTTCGGCCTCACATCCGGTTTGGGCTCTGTCTCCGCGCAGGTAGGAACTCCGCTGAACAGAACTTGCTGCTGAAATGCTCCTCCTGTTGCTGGTAATCATTTGTCCTCCATGTTGTTGTGCTGGTGTTGCTGTTGGTCTCCGTGAGTGCCCAGCCCGCAGGGAGGCTCCCCGCCTGGCGGGCGATTCCTCACCTTGGTTCCCAGCCAGTGCCCCTCCTGGTTCAGAGCGGGGTAGTTATTTTCAGACTACTAGAAGTCGCAGATGTCCCAGAGCAGTTTTTGTTTTTTTTCCCTCTTTCTTTCAGTTTCTGGCACTCTGCCTCTTTTCAGTTGTTTTGTGAAAACCAGATCAGATTCTGGAGTAGAAAGCAAGCAATCTCTGGAGTAGATTAGTTGCTCAGGCTTTTATTTAAACCAAAGTAATTTCAAGGCCCATCCACTGTACCACAGGCTTCATTTGATAAGATGGTTAAACAACTTTTTTTTCTTGATGAAACCTCCCGTAGGAAGTAAGTGGAGCATTTAAGAAAAATTTTTATCCAAACCGTAGGTCAGACGGGTGGCTTACTTTATAAAACACCCCTTTAAGACTTGAAGATAGAAAGTTAAAATTGCCTTTTCAGGAAAATGTTTGCAAATTCCACATCTGCTTTATGGGTGTTAGTCAAGTTTCTACTGATGTGAATAGGTTGGCAGAACAACTTATTAAAAACTATCAGACATATTAGATTTTAAACTTTTTCGCTTGCAGGTGAAGATAAGCACCAACTCAGGTAGTTACATGCATGTGACTTAAATGTCTTAATGGAAGGCAAGCTGTCCACATGATTTTCTTGTCTATTTGATAAATAATTATGTTAGAGACTTGTGGGTTGCTTTATCATTTACAGGCATTTTTCACAAGACCTTAATTATGTGTGATGATAGGAATTATAAGGAAACAGACTTAAAGAGGTGGTAGAATCATTTGGGAAAAGATACCCAAGACATGAAGGAGGGAAAGATGGTTGAATGCAGTTGTGTTAGGGTGAGGCCATAGCTCCTCCTTCTGTACTACTCACTTCTGTACATAATTGTGTGTGTGTGTGTGTGTGTGTGTGTGTGTGTGTGTGTGTGTGTATGTGTTACTTTTCCATTTGCAAAGTTCATGATGTCAGTACCAGACTGCCACCTCTCTGGAGGTTTCTGGATCATAACTGTGAACTTGTTCAGGGAGTGACCTCCACCTGTACAATACTGGGGAGAGCAACAGCAGGCCAGGCAGCCAGGTGGATGGGGCTGCTCATTGCCATCCCTCTGACAGCTTCCTCCCCTTCCCTTCACTCCTCATTGCCTTCTTTGATTCAGAATGTCTTATTATTTCTAGCAGTGGATCCTGGGCAATGGACACACGACAGATCTCTGGCATAACTGTAGCACATCTTCTTCAGGAAATATCCAGCACTGTGTCTCATCATCCGCTACTGGTGAGACTGACTTTTTGCACCACAAGGTTGTCCTTGGGTGTCTGTTTCCCAATTTAGACCTGGAAACAACATCTGATTTCTTTGCTAGACTTTCCCTCCTGTGGGCTCTGTACCCAGTAGTACTCAAGCATGTTACAAAAACCAAGTACCTGGAACCTCAGTATAAATAGAAGCTGTTAACATACTCATTTGGTAATTTATATGAGGAGGGTAGACAAGGAGTAGATAACTGTACTTTATGTTTCCAGCTTCCTGGGGGAGGAGACCGGGTGAAAGACCTAAGTCCTCTTGAAGTGAGCAGTGAGTCTTTTCTCTTGAGTGTGTGAGAAACATAGAATTTAAACCATCCTAGAGGTTGCATGGTGAGTTTGCATGGTGGGTTGGCAAATAAGTAAATGAAGTATTTATGAATGCCTGAGAAAGTGATGATAGTGCTGCTTGTCTCCAAAACCACACTTTCCCTGATGACTCCAGATGGGATTCTTCCTTCTCATTACTGACACCTTGTGGCGACAAGTGGCAACTGAGCCCCAAAGGGCAGGCTTTCTAAGGTTCTGGTCTTGGTGTCCACAGGCACTCTCCCCAAGTGGCATCTGGCCACATTGGGTTGGCATGGAATCTGGCACTCTTAGGCCTGGAAGGGGGGAAGTTTTGGCAGGCATGTTAAGTCTTTCTGGTGACTTTTGGAGGCAGCAGAGGAACTGCTAAATTGTGCTGCAAACCGTCTGCAGGAAGGAGAGCGATACTGTCCTGTGGCCTGCTACTGACCTGCGTTCTGTGCCTGCTGAGGTTGTAAATAGCTGTCACTTGGTGTTAGAAGCAGATCTCAAAGAAGCATTGTCATTATTTTAAACAGGAAAGTTCTTATCCCTTGTCGCCGCCCGTGGCAATTTGTTACGGCCTGCAGCAACAATTGCACGGGTATTCATCGGAGATGGACTGGAAACTGAGCTACTTCTACTATCTTTCTCTTTAGTGCTCTGCTTTCTTGCTTGTTTGCTTAGTCCCTAGCTTATAGAGGAAGTTTTAGAAAAAGAGAGAGAGAGGAGAGAGGCTTTGCATAAGAGAGAAAGACTTTGCTTAAGAGAGAGAGACTACACTTTCAGAGATCTATATCTTCTTAGTTCTACTGCTTCTTAAAGGTGCATCCTGCATCCTATGAACTAAGGGTGCATCTATCTGAGGTGCTTCTTAGTGATGCGACCCACGTACTGCGATCTGCCTATCTGTGATCTAGAGGTGTGTTCTCAATTCTCCGCTCTGCGATCTGCCTTCCGCCACTGCCTGCTGCTTCTTTCTACTAGCTGCTGCTATATGCTTGCTGCTTCTTCTTCCTTTCTGCTAGTGCCTTCTCTCTGCTTCTTTCTGCTAGCTGCTGCCTCTCGCCTTCTACCTACTGCCTGCTTATATTCCCTCCAGGAGGCGGAGGGCGGGGCCACGCCAGTTGAGATCAGGCGGAGAGCCAGCTGCCCAGTCACAAGCAGGCGTGAGCAGGAGCACTCGGGAACACCTGTGCACATGTACTGCGGATGTGATCAAAATGACTTCTGGCTGGCCACCAGGCGACATCCCGGTGCAGCGCACATGGCACAGCCCCCAACAATCCCTTAACTTGTTCCTTGTGTGCCACAGCTCATCTTCTTGGATTCATTCATAATGACTTTGAAGTCCTGAGTATGGGTTCCAAATCCACTCAGTGCCTTTCCATGTAGACCCCAGAATGTCCATTATCCTCCACATTTGCCTTCTTGGTACTCACAATAAGGACATTTTGAGGAAAAATGAACATGCTCCTAAGACAGCTGGACTTGTTTCCACTGGGCCTTATTCTAAATTAGAAGTTTCCATTTAAACTTCTCCAATAGTAATTATCCCTGCTGATATCTTCTTGTTGTGTCCACCTGTGTTACAACTTTAGCTCTGTGTAGTGAATCCTGGGAGGCCTTCTTTGCTGTTTTGATTGAGTTTAGCAATGACTTTGCAAAGAATAAGGTGAGAAAATAGAGACATTTAAAAGCATCATTCAATGAACTACTAGTACAAAGCATTTACCTTGTCTGTGTTTGCTTTTAGAATATTTGAAACATACTCTATTAAGTGATGCAAAGTAATTCTTGATATTGACTTGTAAAGAATTCGTTGCAAATGTGCAATGGGAAAATACCTTGGTTTACATGATTTTTTTTTTTAAGACAGGGTGTTGCTATATTTCCCAAGCTGGCCTTGAACTCCTGGGATCAAGTGATCTTCCTGTCTGGTAGCTGGAACTGTAGGTGCACAGCACTGCACCAGCCTGCATGTTGCTTTTTTTTTTTTTTTTTAAGTGAAGGGACACCCTTTCCTATGTGCTGTACCTCTCTCCAGTGTGTCACCCTTTGCTTTGAATGGAAACTTCCTGGTGTTGTGTTTTGAGACAATCTAACATGTATGCCATAGAATTTGATGGAGGTGTTTCAGATCTTTCCCCCAAGCTCGCTCTTTAAATGGGAGTAATTCTAAACTTATTACTAACTGGTTCTGAATGTCTTATTAACTACCTTCTACTCTTCCTGTCTTCTTACATTAAAAAAAAAATTATTTATTTACTTTCTGTCTTCTGCCTATAGGCCTAGTGTAATGTACAAAGCTGCTCCCCGCCTCCGTCTTTCTGGTGCAGCCATTTTCCCTGCTTCCCAACTACTGTCAGTCTGTGAACATCCTAGCTAGCTATTGGTTCATCAGTCAGCTTGCAAGTATCCTTCTTCGTTATTGGTCCCCTGTTAGCCCGGCACAATTCAACTGCTTCAATGTAGCTACCCTGCCATCTTTTCTAATCCTTCTCTCTCTCCTACTCACTTTCTCTATCCTCCTCGCTTTCACACTGTTTCTTGCGTGCACCCTTTCTTGTTCCCTTTCTTTTCCTCTCATTTTCTCTCTTACCCTGCAGGGAGACACTCTGTTTGCTTAATAAACTCCCTTATGTGATTTCCCGTGTCCAGCGTGGTTTCCATGGGATCCCTTACATTGGTGCCATGACTCGGATGGGATCTTCCACTGTCTCTTAGGTGAGTGGAACCCATCTGAGCCCCAGTGTCCCCCGGACACAGCCTCACCTTCCACTCTGCCCGGACGCTCTGCTCTGCATCCATCACCGGACTTCAGATTGGTGAATCCCCCAGGCGGATTCTCCTAGGCTGATTCACCCCCCGGGCACAGCTGGCCCCCTTAGTCGTCTTATCTGCCGGGTGGATTCCTGAATTTATGGTGGAGATTCTTTCTCAGGGTTGAGGCTCATCTCATGCTCACACTCGTACTCAAAAACCCTGATATCAGGTCCTCAACTCTTCTCAGCTTTTGCCTGGCCCCACATTGATGTTTTTGTGACGACACCATCTATGTGCCGCCTTCTCGTCTCTAGTCGACTACTCTGTGGCCTCAGAACACCAAGGCACAGACTCGGCTGTATCAATCCCCACCATAGAATCTGGGTCCTCCAATCTGGCAGATTCAACCCCGGGAACCCTTCGCCCGATCCCCGACTTAAAGCCATCAAAATTCGTTTGTGTAATGGCACACAGCTTCCATGAGCAAGTGGGCAGATGGAAGAGATTCCTTATCTTCAAGTCTCTTCTTTCTTGCTTCTTGGCTCTTCCTGCAGGCTTGGGCGCCTCCAGACCCTGCTTCTCCATCTTCCCCAGCTTCTCCATCTCCTTTACCCCATTCTGTTTCTGCTTCCATTCCCCGGCCCAACCCACCTAGTCCTCCTGCCACGAAGTCCCACATACGCTGGTGTGGAGGGAGTAACCACTCCAACCATCAGTGGCGTGTCCCAGTAAGGAGTATAATATAAGCAGCCCCATTCCCTACAAGTAGTGGAGATAATTGTTTGACAATTTTCTGTGTCCAAACCTGAATTAATTACTAACCAGGAAAAAGGGTTAAAATGCCCTAAGCATCAAGTTTCTGCTAGAACATTTTAGCCCCTTTCAGATCCAAATCTCAGTCAAGGCTTACATTGAAATGTAAATGGAGAAAGTCATAATGCTCAGTGGAAGACCAGTCTCAAACCCAAGGAAAAAAAAAGTGTCCATTTTAAATTTCTCCTGGGCCACAACACAACACTTTATCTCTCCCTTTTCCTCTTCTCTCTGCTCTTCTCTTTCACATTTTCTTTTCTTTTTTTCATTTTTTTTTATTGTAAACAAATGGGATACATGTTGTTTCTCTGTTTGTACATGGCGTAAAGGCATACCATTTGTGTAATCATAAATTTACATAGAGTAATGTTGTTTGATTCATTCTGTTATTTTTTCCCTTCCCCCCACCCCTCCCACCCCTCTTTACCCTCTATACAGTACTTCCTTCCTCCATACTTGCCCCCCTCCCTAACCCTAACTCTAACCCTAACACTAACCCTTCCCTCCCCCCCATTATGTGTCATCCTCCACTTATTAGCGATATCATTCATCCTTTGGCTTTTTGAGATTGGCTTATCTCACTTAGCATGATATTCTCCAATTTCATCCATTTGCCTGCAAATGCCATAATTTTATCATTCTTTATGGCTGAGTAATATTCCATTGTATATATATACCACTGTTTCTTTATCCACTCATCAATTGAAGGGCATCTAGGTTGGTTCCACAGTCTGGCTATTGTGAATTGAGCAGCTATGAACATTGATTTGGCTGTATCTCTGTAGTATGCTGATTTTAAGTCCTTTGGGTATAGGCCAAGGAGTGGGATGGCTGGATCAAATGGAGGGTCCATTCCAAGTTTTCTAAGGAATCTCCACACTGCTTTCCAGAGTGGCTGCACTAATTTGCAGCCCCACCAGCAATGTATGAGTGTACCTTTCTCCCCACATCCTCGCCAACACCTGTTGTTGCTCGTATTCTTGATAATCGCCATTCTAATTGGGGTGAGATGGAATCTTAGGGTAGTTTTGATTTGCATTTCTCTTATTACTAGAGATGTTGAACATTTTTCCATATGTTTGTTGATTGCTTGTAGATCTTCTTCTGTGAAGTGTCTATTCATTTCCTTAGCCCATTTGTCGACTAGATTATTTGAATTCTTGGAGTAGAGTTTTTTGAGTTCTTTATAGATTCTGGAGATTAGTGCTCTATCTGAATTATGATTGGCAAAGATAGTCTCCCACTCTGTAGGCTCTTTCTTTGCATTGCTGATAGTTTCCTTTGCTGAGAGAAAGCTTTTTAGTTTGAATCTATCCCAGTGGTTGATTCTAGCTTTTATTTCTTGTGCTATGGGAGTCCTGTTAAGGAAGTCTGATCCTAGACCAACAAGGCGAAGATTTGGACCTACGTTTTCTTCTATAATCTGCAGGGTCTCTGGTCTGATTCCGAGGTCCTTAATCCATTTTGAGTTTAGTTTCGTGCATGGTGAGAGATATGGGTTTAGTTTCATTCTGTTGCATATGGATTTCCAATTCTCTCAGCACCATTTGTTGAAGAGGCTATCTTTTCTCCATTGCATATTTTTGGCACCTTTGTCTAGTATGAGAAAATTGTATTTATTTGGGTTTGTGTCTGTGTCCTCTATTCTGTACCATTGATCTACCTTTCTATTTTGGTACCAATACCATGCCGTTTTTGTTACTATTGCTTTGTAGTAGAGTTGAAGATCTGGTATTGCAATACCCCCTGTTTCACTCTTCCTGCTAAGGATTGCTTTAGCTATTCTGGGTATCTTATTCTTCCAGATGAATTTCATAATTGCTTGCTCTATTTCTGTACGGTACGTCATTGGGATTTTAATTGGAATTGCATTGAATTTGTATAGCACTTTAGGTAGTATGGCCATTTTGACAATATTAATTCTTCCTATCCAAGAACATGGAAGATCTTTCCATCTTCTAAGGTGTTCTTTAATTTCTTTCTTTAGTGTTGTATAGTTCTCATTGTAGAGGTCTTTCACCTCTTTTGTGAGATTGATTCCCAAGTATTTTATTTTTTTCAAGGCTATTGTGAATGGGGTAGTTTTCCTAATTTCTCTTTCTGAAGATTCATCACTTATGTATAAAAATGTGTTGGATTTATGGGCATTGATCTTATAACCTGCTACTTTACTGAATTCACTTATGAGTTCTGAGAGCTTTCTGGTGGAGTTTCCAGGTTCCTCTAAATATATAATCATGTCATCAGTGAACAGGAATAGTTTGAGTTCTTCTTTTCCAATTCGTATCCCTTTAATTTCTTTGGTTTGTCTAATTGCTCTGGCCAGAGTCTCAAGAACGATGTTGACTAGAAGTGGTGAAAGAGGGCATCCCTGCCTTGTTCCAGTTTTTAGGGGGGATGCTTTCAGTTTTTCACCATTTAAAATGATATTAGCCATGGGCTTAGCATAAATGGCCTTTACAATGTTAAGGAATGTTTCCATTATCCCTATTTTTTCTAGTGTTTTGAGCATGAAGGGGTGCTGTATTTTATCAAATGCTTTTTCTGCATCGATTGAAATGATCATGTGATTCTTGACTTTAAGTCTATTAATATGGTGAATTACGTTTATTGATTTCCTGATGTTGAACCAACCTTGCATCCCTGGGATGAAACCCACTTGATCATGGTGCACTATCTTTTTAATATGTTTTTGTATGCGATTTGCTAAAATTTTGTTGAGAATTTTTGCGTCGATGTTCATTAAGGATATTGGTCTGAAATTTTCTTTCCTTGATGAGTCTCTGTCGGGTTTAGGTATCAGTGTGATATTGGCTTCATAGAATGAGTTTGGGAGGGTTCCCTCCTCTTCTATTTTATGGAATACTTTGAGAAGTATTGGAATGAGCTCTTTTTTAAAGGTTTTGTAGAACTCGGCTGAGAACCCATCTGGTCCCGGACTTTTCTTTGTTGGTAGGCTTTTGATGACTTCTTCTATTTCAGTACTTGAAATTGGTCTATTTAAATTGTGTATGTCCTCCTCGTTCAGTTTAGGCAATTCATATGTCTCTAGAAACCTGTTGATGTCTTCGAAATTTTCTATTTTGTTGGAGTATAGATTTTGAAAATAGCTTCTAATTATGTTTTGTATTTCAATCCTGTCTGTTGTGATATTTCCTTGTTCATTCCAAATTTTAGTGATTTGGGTTTTCTCTCGTCTTCTCTTTGTTAGTGTGGCTAAAGGTTTATCAATTTTGTTTATTTTTTCGAAGAACCAACTATTTATTTTGTCAATTTTTTGTATTGTTTCTTTTGTTTCAATTTCATTGATTTCAGCTCTGAGTTTAACTATTTCCTGTCTTCTACTACTTTTGGTGCTGTTCTGTTCTTCTTTTTCTAGGGCTTTGAGCTGTAGTGTTAGGTCGTTTATTTGTTGAGTTTTCTTCTTTTATTAAATGCGCTCCATGAAACAAATTTCCCTCTAAGTACTGCTTTCATAGTGTCCCAGAGATTTTGATATGATGTTTCTTTGTTCTCATTTACCGCTAAGAACTTTTTAATTTCCTTCCTAATATCTTCTGTTATCCATTCATCATATAATAGCATATTGTTTAATCTCCAGATGTTGGAATAGTTTCTGTGTTTTACTCTTTCATTTATTTCTAACTTCAATCCATTATGATCTGATAGAATACATGCTAGTGTCTCTATCTTCTTGTATTTGCTAACATTAGCTTTGTGGCATAATATATGGTCTATTTTAGAGAAGGATCCATGTGCTGCTGAGAAGAAAGTGTATTTGCTCTTGGTTGGATGGTATATTCTATAAATGTCCCTTAAGTCTAAATTATTGATTGTGTTATTGAGATCTATGGTTTCTTTGTTCGATTTTTGTCTGGAAGATCTGTCGAGTGGTGAGAGAGACGTGTTAAAATCACCTAGTATTATTGTGTTATGGTCTATTTGGTTTCTGAAATTGAGAAGCATTTGTTTGACATACATGGATGAGCCACTGTTTGGGGCATAGATGTTTATGATTGTTATATCTTGCTGATTTATGCTTCCCTTAAGCAGTATGAAATGACCTTCTTTATCCCTTCTGACTAACTTTGGCTTGAAGTCCACATTATCAGAAATGAGGATGGATACTCCAGCTTTTTTGCTGAGTCCATGTGCATGGTATGTTTTTCCCCATCCTTTCACCTTTAGTCTATGGGTATCTTTTTCTATGAGGTGAGTCTCTTGCAGGCAACATATTGTTGGATCTTTCTTTTTAATCCAATCTGCCAGTCTATGTCTTTTGATTGATGAATTCAGGCCATTAACATTCAGGGTTATTATAGAGATATGATTTGGTTTCCCGGTCATTTGGTTCATTTTTTAAATTTTATTTATTTATTTGTTTGACACAACTTGTTTCCTTCTTTATTTGACAATTCCTTTAGGATAATTCCTCCCTTTGCTGATTTGCTTCTTTGTTTTTCATCTCTTCCTCATGGAATATTTTGCTGAGAATGTTCTGTAATGCTGGCTTCCTTTTTGTAAATTCTTTTAGCTTTTGTTTATCATGGAAGGATTTTATTTCATCATCAAATTTGAAGGTAAGTTTTGCTGGGTATAAGATTCTTGGTTGGCATCCATTTTCTTTCAGGGCTTGAAAAATGTTGTTCCAGGCCCTTCGAGCTTTTAGGGTCTGGATTGAAAAATCTGCTGATATCCATATTGGTTTCCCCCTGAATGTAATTTGGTTCTTTTCTCTCACAGCCTTTAAAATTCTGTCTCTATTTTGTATGTTAGGTATTTTCATTATAATGTGCCTTGGTGTGGGTCTGTTGTAATTTTGTGTATTTGGAGTCCTATAAGCCTCTTGTACTTGATTTTCCATTTCATTCTTCAGATTTGGGAAATTTTCTGATATTATTTCATTGAATAAATTGTTCATTCCTTTGGCTTGTTTCTCTAGGCCTTCCTCAATCCCAATAATTCTTAAATTTGGCCTTTTCATGATATCCCATAGTTCTTGTAGATTCTGTTCATGATTTCTTACCATCTTCTCTGTTTGTTCAACTTCTTTTTCAAGGTTAAATATTTTGTCTTCAATGTCTGAGGTTCTGTCTTCCAGGTGTTCTATCCTATTGGATATGCTTTTTATAGAGTTCTTAATTTGGTTTATTGTTTCCTTCATGTCAAGGATTTCTGTTTGTTTTTTTTCAATATCTCTAACTCTTTATTGAAATGATCTTTTGCTTTCTGTATTTGCTCTTTTAATTGTTGATTGGTGCGATCATTCAATGCTTGCATTTGCTCTTTCATCTCATCATTCAGTGCATCCATTTGGTCTTTCATCTCATCGTTTGCTTCTCTGATCATTTTAATTATGTACATTCTGAACTCCTTTTCTGTCATTTCTTCTGCCATGCTGTCATTGGGTTTTATTGATGTAACATCTAGATTTGTTTGCAGCATTTTCTTTCCTTGTTTTCTCATATTGTTCAGGTATCAGTGGACCGCTGAGATATTGCAGATTTCCTCTATTGACTTACAATGTCCATGAAGATTTCTATATATATATATCCCCCCTTAGCCTTCAGTAGGCTGAAGTCTTGGAGGAAGTTGATAATGCGGTGCTCCAAAAGGAAGCTGCCTCTCTAGGAGTGGTGGCCTTCAGGTGGGGTATAATCCCTGCTAATGGACAGAGGTGCCTCCACTTGTTGAGCAATGGTCATCCAAAGGGGACCTAGGCTGCGGGCTGAGACAAGGCCTGTTTGGGCCTGAGTCTCTGGTTTTACCGTCCTTGTGGGGAAACCTCACCCAGCAGGGAAGACTCACCCGGTGGGGAGGTCTCGCTGGTCAGTTCCCTCCTAGAGGTTCCCCTCAATTTACAGCTACTGCCTGGGCTGGGCTGCCTTCCTCTGCAAAGTTCCCAGGGGCCCGGCCCTACCTCCTGGGCCTGGGAGCCTCACCCTTCGCCGATGAATCTCCTTAGGCTGCCCCTCCTCAGAGAATCTGCCCGCAGGCCTGGAACCTTCCCTCCGCCCTAAGCCTGTCTCTGTGCGGCTCTTCCACCAAGAAGCCTCCTAGATTCTGGGACCCTGCTCTGCACCTAATCGCCTGGCTATGCGGGCCCTCCTCTGAGCAGCCACCTGGGGCCCTGTACAATCGCTCTGAGTCCCAGAGACCCGCTACACGCCTCTTCCTCCAGACAGCCGCCCAGTATTCCGGTGTGGTCACTAGGAGTCCAAGAAACTCACTGCGTGCCTCCACCTCCCACCAACCACCCGTAGCCCTGGGCAATCAATCACTCCGAGTCGAAGTGACCCTCCCCGTTCCTCCTCCTTCTCCAGATAACCCCCCGGGTGTTCAGGAGCGGTCGCTCTGAGTGGCTCTGAATCCACGTGACCCACTGCACGGGTCCTCTGGGCAACCGCCCGGAGCTCTGGTGCGGCCACTCAAGGCCAAGCGACCCACCATGCTTCTCCTCCAGGCAGCCCCCCTGTGTTCAGGAGCTGTCACTTTAAGTCCAAACAACTCACCACTCGCCTTCTCCTCTGAGCAGCCGCCTGGAGCACTAATGCAGTCACTGCGAGTCCAAACGACCCGCCGCGCTCCTCCTCCTCCTCCTCCTACTCCTCCGGGCAGGCCCCGGTGTTCAGAAGTGGTCTGAGTCCAAACAGCTCGCCACGCAGCCCCTCCTCTGGCAACCGCCTGTAGCTCTGGTGTAGTCACTCCGAATCCAAGTGGCCACGCTCCTCCTCCTCCTCCTCAGGGCAGGCCCCGGTGTTCTGAGTCCACACAGCTCTCCTCGCCACTCCTCCCCTGGGCAGCCGCCGGAGCCCCAGTGGTTGCTCCGAGTCCCAGCACTGTGTCGAGCGGCCTCCTTTACGGCGCTCCCCGTTGTCCGAGTTCACTGCTCCAGCGGGGGGAGGGGCGTCTCGCTGGCAGCTCTACTTCACAAAGTTTCCTGCGTTCCGGGACCACCGTCCCATCCAGGACGCCTTCCCAACGGGTGAGAGTCACCCGGCTGCTTTGAGTTGGTCCCAAGTGTCTCAATATCTCCTCTTTTGAATCCTGAGTCCTGGAGCAACATGAAATGCAGCCACCCTCTAGGCCGCCATCTTGAAACCTCTCTCTTTCCCATTTTCTAGTGCTATAATTAATGACCATTATCATTTTTCTTCTAGGACTTTTCTTTTTCTTAAATGCTGTATTTTTGAGCTCATAATTTGGATCCTACATACCTAGGTTAATGATTTTTGATCAGTTCTTTTTATCCAACTCTAGAGCTATTTTTGAACATCTGTTACATTGCAATGGAGATAAACATTACAAGGCCTTTACTTGTGTGTTAAATATAAGCGCGCATAAAAATTAAAATTTTAAAAATGGATCCAAATATTTTTAATTCACATGATTTAAAAAGTTTCAATTTAAATCGGGTAAACTAATAGAAGTAAAATGTCTTTAAAATTAACTCACAAGTCTCTAGGTGGTCACACTAATAAAATGTTGATGTTTATAAAATGTCTAACATCAATTTTTCTAGGACTTTTCTTCAACAGGAAAGAGACGGCAAATACTGTTGGTACACTTGTCTGATATCTTGGTTTTTTTACAATAAGATGAGAGAATTAGAGTCGACACGTATGGGATTACTCAAATGTGTTTGTTAAGAGCATCTAATTAATTTACAAAGTTATTACATGGAGTAACATACTTACAAACATTGTTCTTTGTATATTAAATGTGTTCACATTTTCCAGGTATAAAAGCCTTTAAAACAGAAAATTTATCAAGCTGCTATTCTCCAAATTAAACTTGTCTGTAATGGTAATTTTAAACTCATCATTTAATGTTCTATATAGGACCTATTATCAATAGAGTATATATAAAATTTGTTAAATGTATTTCTAAAAGTTATTGAGAGCCTGATTTGTTTAAAGGTTAAGCATGAAAGCATTTTACCACTTTGCCACATGAAAGGAAACTTAAAAGCTCTCTCAGCCTTTCTTTAATTCATTTTTAGATATAATGTTAAATTGTGTTAACTAATGTTCATATAGACTCAGGAGTCAATATATGTAAACTTCTTAAAATGACATTTAAGAAAGAGTGTAATGCACAGTAGCAAAAATGGGACAACAGTGACTGAGATTGGGGTCTCGACCTCATGGCTGTGGCATGCCTGGTGCCTGAGAGTGTTTCTATGCAGGGGCACAAGATGCCTAACTGCTGTGACAGTACCCTCCCTAGGGAGGCTCTATACAGGAGTCCTATCAGCTCTAACATTGATCTCAGGCACACAGCTTTTGGGCAGAAAGAAATTCTTTTGCTAGATAACCAGTGTTTCATCAACTCCCTTCTCTGGTTCCTGCCCACCTTACAGTAACTTTGAACTGTGGACTTCCTTGAGAGCCACACAGAGCTCCTAACATTGCACTTTGCAGCTCTGAAAAAAGTTATGTTAATGTCCTAGTCTCTGTAACTTTCCTGAAAACAAAGAATAATGCTTACAAACATATATAAAGATTGCTGACATAACTCTTTAGATCTGCATTTCCATCAGAGAACAGAGCTCCATCTGCACAGGAACACTCCCAGGCACCAGGCATGCCACAGCCATGAGGTCATCAGAGACCCCAATCTCAGTCACTGTTGTCCCATTTTTGCTACTGCGCATTACACTCTTTCTTAAATGTTATTTTAAGATGTTTACATATATTGACTCCTGAGTCTATATGAACATTAGTTAACACAATTTAACATTATATCTAAAAATGAATTAAAGAAAGGCTGAGAGAGCTTTTAAGTTTCCTTTTGTGTGGCAAAGTGGTAAAATGCTTTCATGCTTAAAATCTTCAAAATCTGTGTTTATAAACCTTTATTTTCTAATATTCCTTTGCCCCTCACTGAACTTGAGAATTAGGTCATGCTGGTCATGGCAAAAGAGGAAAAATTAGCTTCAGGATTAGAACATTTTACCTAAGATTTGTGAAAAGGCCTGCATTACCTGAGATAAGGCTCTGCCTCACAACCCTGCTGCACGTTAGAATGGCTCCAAAGTAAGCCAGACTTTAACTCATTTAAAGTTGTGTTCAGTGAATGCCCATTTGTGGCACATACATACAGGTAGCATATATGGTTTTATCTTTGCTACTCAAAATATGAATGTACGATGTCAGTGGAGTTATATCAGAAACACATCTTACTGAATACTTGAGGCCAGTCAAAAGGAATCCATAGGGAAAATAACATGAAGCCTTGTGACAATGCCACTAACTTAAATGCACGCCCCCTAGTGAACCTGGACCAGTACTGTACATCTGCTCTTGCTTCAGTCATCATCTTTTCACATCTGCCTCTTACCCAGCAAGCATCCTGTAGGGCTAAGTGTGATTCTAATATTTTTTAAAAATGTGCTTTTTATACACAATTGCCCCCAGACCACCACCATCAATGGAATTTGTTGTGTTATAACTCATTTAAAATTGTGTTCAAAAGTTTGATGTTTGTTATAAAGATTACTGTGATCTCAAATGGGATATAACTCAGCCAAAATTCAAGATAGCTATTGCACAAACTGAATGTTTTACTGTTGGTGAACATTTTGTATTTTCATTGTAAATTCTAATTGTTGCCTAATCAATATTTTGCAGAAGTACTGGTTTAAGAGCGAACACTGTAAATTAACTTGGAATCATAAGCCATCACCTATAGCACAGATAATGTAAACCCCAATTAGATAAAAGAGGGTAGATAACTGTAAAGTCATAGACATTGAAGTTAAAGCCCAGTACTCTTAACTTTATGACTGGTGAGACTGACTTGCTTGATGGTTAAGATCAAACTTAGAGATTAAGATTAAATACAGAGGTCAAGAAAAGTCCATATTTGGGTCTTGCCCTCAAAGTCAGCCTGAACCCAGGGAACAAGAGGACTTCTCTAAGGAGGTTTGCAACTCTGGGTCACACAACCTCCTGATCAAGAAGATTGATGAGGCCACTAGAGGAAAAGCCACTCAGTGCACCTGCTGCAGAGGAGGGTCAAGGAAAAAGGGAGACACCCCGAATGCTTCCAAGGGAAGCCACCTCATCGAGGAGTCCCTGCCTAACTGACAGCACTAAAGCTAAGGCTCTCAAGTTCTCTATGAGTGACCACCCCTGTGGGAACTCAGCTGACTCTTTAACAGACAGGAACAGGTCACTTTGACCAGCTTGATCCTAAACACCTAGCAAAACAGTTAAAACCAAGATATAGCCATTCTTGGGCATTTAAAAGAAATAATACTTAAATGTAACTTAAGATGTACACTTGTGTTAGCCCACTAGAATAAAGACTAAAAGCTACAAAAGAGAGATTCTTAGGCAAATGTGCCTGATAACTATCAAGAGAAACTGCCAGAGTCAGAAGTTTTTACTCAGTTTAAGGCCTGCAGACACAGGTAGGCTTAATCTATGTTTGCTAGTATCTCGACTAAATGTTGTGTTTACATTGTGTTTAGACAATGTGAAAGTTCCCAAATAAAGGCCTTGTGCTCTCCAGCCTTTGCTAGGCCTTGTTATGGGAACAACTCAGTTTTTCCACCCCCTGGTGAGGAATTGTTGACTTCTGTCATCTTTATGATATTCAGTGGCATGTTCCAGATTCTGCAACATTTATATTGTATTAATCTCACTTCAGTACTCATGTCTTTTTGTTCTTCTCTCATAGAAGCACCCATCCCCAGATGCCTTTACAACCTGCTCTTCCCCAACCAGACTTCTACCATGGACCCCTCAATTACCCTGATTTCTAAAAAGGAAACTCCAAACTGCTTGCCCCACGCTGCCCCCTTCCAACTTGAAGAAGCCAGAGTGATCATTGACCCCCTTTCCCTACAGCAAAAGATTAGAGGGGTGAATGAAGTCAGAATTGGGGACAGGCAGTTAGTGTAGAAATAGGGGATCAGTCAAATCGAGGAAATGAAGTCCATGAAAACCATCTGCCTTTGGAAGTCTGGAAGGAAAATAGACTTTTTATATCTCACCTGCAAAACCAGCCCCAGTCACTTAGGCAGGAAGGGGAGAGAAGGCTTCAGAAAAAACTGGAGAACAAAAGATTTTCTTATAAAAACAGAAACGGGGGAATGTAATGTACAAAGCTGCTCTTCCCCTCCATCTTTCCGGTGCAGCCATTTTCCCTGCTTCCCAACTACTGTCAGTCTGAATATCCTAGCAAGCTATTGGTTCATCAGTCAGCTTGCAAGTATCCTTCTTTGTTATTGGTCCCCTGTTAGCCCAGTGCAATTCAACTGCTTCACTGTAGCTACCCCGCCATCTTTTCTAATCCTTCTCTCTCTCCTACTTTCTCTATCCTCCTCACTTTCACACTCTTTCTTGCATGCGCCCTTTCTTGTTCCCTTTCTTTTCCTCTCTTACCCTGCAGGGAGACACTCTGTTTGCTTAATAAACTCCCTTATGCGATTTCCCGTGTCCAGCGTGGTTTCCATGGGATCCCTTACACCTAGAAGAAAGGAGGACCGAAAGAATGTATTTTTTTCCCTTTTAATGGAATGTCTCTACACAGATCACACACATTTGTTTCTTTTACTGAAATTTAGTCTCATGGCCACACCTACAGTTATTTAGAAGGGAGCCTGAGAATTTAGCCTGGTGGGAAGCTTAGCTTCTTAATTTGTAGAAACTTCAAAGCAAGCACCTCCCTGTACTCTTGTCTTGAAATGAATCTCCTTGAGGCTTGACCACTCCCACTACACATATTCATATTCTTTTACAATAGCTCAGCCAAGTCCTCTGCAGTTTCAGGGCAGGACCTAATTATTTTACCATTCTTCAGATATTCTGTTGCTACTATATCCTGGGCTCTGTCAATACCAACCCCAATCTTGCACTGACTCATATTGAAAAGTATGGAATCTTCTTAGCCTCTCTCTATTTGTCTCCCACCTTCCTAGTCACGAGAAAAGTCGTGCTATGGTTACTGATGTCTCTTGAATCCTTTGTTTTCTTCCAATTCAGATGTCTCTTCTGAACTCTAGACTTATATTTCCAGCTGAATACTAGGCAGTTGCACTGGACTAAGGGGCCCCTCCACACACCAGTATCTCCAAAGTTAATTTCCATCTTCTTCCCCCAAATCCACCCCTTTGACTCTTTCTAGTGCTTTGTCAGTGCTGCTCCACCAGCTGGTGAGCCCAATGTCTAGAGTCTTGTCATTCTGGTGTCTGTTGCCATGTCTGTCTCATTGGTGAGAACCACTGAGGCAGCCTCTGAGTAGCTGGCTTGAGCCCTTCTTGTTCCTTTGTGATTCATTTTTCATATTGAAGCCCGGGTATCTTTCTAAATATACAAATCTAATCATATTGTTCCTGATTTGGAAACTTTTCAGAGGTCTCTCTTTGGTCTTGATCTCCAGATGAAATCTTTAACAAGGCCCA
This sequence comes from Sciurus vulgaris, assembly GCF_902686455.1. NCBI lineage: Eukaryota > Metazoa > Chordata > Mammalia > Rodentia > Sciuridae > Sciurus > Sciurus vulgaris. The sequence continues at coordinate 40,460,791 of NC_136463.1, forward strand.
TAATGATCTACCTGATACATCTCTTCTGGCTTCTACTAAATTTCAACTCACATCTCATACCATTAGCTTTCCTTTCATCTTAGAATTTCAGTATTATTATTATTATTATTTTTTTTTTTGGATGGGATACCGGGGATTGAACTCAGGGGCACTTGACCTCTGAGCCACATCACCAGCCCTATTTTGTATTATTTAGAGACAGTTTGCTGAGGCTGACTAAACTTGCCATCCTCCTGTCTCAGCATCCTAAGCCACTGTGATTACAGGCATGCGCCACCATGCCTGGCAGAATTTCAGCATTCTCTTAATCCCTTAAACGTAATTCCCTAATTCTGGATTCTCTCCTTTTCTCCTTTCATTCCCTCTCTTCTTTTTGTTCTTTCGTTCAGAACTATTCATTGCACACCTATTATGTGACAGATGCTGTTGTAGGCACCAAGGATATAAGAGTAAATGAGAGCTTACAGTGCAGCCGGCAAGTCAGTCAATAAACACGGGCAATTTGGGAGCAACTCCAGGAGCTATAAAGAGAACAAGACAGGGTGATGTTTCGAAGAGGGATTGCAATGGGGTGGGTAGGCCTCTTTGAAGAATGACCCCTTGAAATACCCAGGCGTCAGTCATATGAATATTTGGAGGAGATTCCGTGCAGGAGGGCCATCAGATGCAAGATCACCAGGGCTGGGGAGAGCAGCTTGGCTTAGATGAAGAGGAGAGAGCAGGGCAGAGTGCTGGGAACAGAGTAAAGGGGTAGGATAGCAGGTAGTCTTGAAGGTTCTTCCAGACACTAGGAAGGAGTTTGATGCGCATGGATGCATCTCCATTTTTTCTGAATACATTTGGAACTGGTTTAAATTCTCGATGAGCTGTTTTATCCCCAGATGTAGCAATAGTCCAGAAACATTCATAAGGCAGAATATTTTAGAAATCCTACAAAGTAGAAACACACTGACATATCATGAAATGATGATCCTAGATAGAACCTCATCTGCTGTATCCTTTACATTTGTTCCTTTCACATTTCCCTCAATGATTGCAATTGGAAAATAGTTAGAAACAGGATTTTATGTTAGAAAATTAGTAATAAGTAACAAAAAATTTGTCTTAAGAAATGGAGCCTTGGTTTGAGGCAGTCAGGACCCATGGGTTGGAGGTATAGCATCCACACAAACAGAGGTGAAGATGCCAGTTTCTAGGCTCCAAGATTTTTAAACTGATAAGATCTGGGAAGCTCTGGTTTGGGTAGAGTGTGTCAATCCTTGTCCTCAAGTCTCTGTGGGTAGGTTTAAAATCTACTGACACAGAAGGTCTAGACAAAATATTAGGTTGCTCTTGCTATTAAGTGATCTGATGCTTTTTGTTTTTGATTCTCCAGTTTACCAAATATTAATCCAAGTACACAAAAGCATTCTTCCATTCTTTATTTCATCTGCATGGGCCTGGTGTGTAGCAGAATGGGTCAGATTACTGGAATCAGGCCATGGTTTACTTGGGTACCTGAGAGCTAGAAGGGCATAATCCTGGCCTTGCCCTATCCCTTGGTCTGGTCTTTATCAGCTTTGGAGAACCAAACTACCAAACTGAGACAGCACCCAGGCAGAGCTAAATGAAATTGGAAATTGGGTAGAATTTCAGGTCATCATTTAAAGGCATTTCTCCTATATCAGTGGTTGCTTCTCCTCAAGTGCCTTGGAAACTGGGTAGAATTTCAGGACGTCTAGGGAGCAGAAGGGCTTTATGCTTGGGGAAGAGCCAGTGGCTTCCCGTGAATGTCGGAATTTTTTGTTTCCCAGTCTCAATTCCAAGATGCTTGGCCTTTTTGTATACTTTGGGAGGAAAAGGAGGAAGTCTCTGATTTTTCTTATAGGAGAATTCCTTTTAAACCCAAAGATCTTGATGGCAACCCAGATATCTCCTCTCTAATCTCCATTTGTATAGTTCATGGTTATGCACTTGCAGTTGCCTTTTCCCTCTGTGGTCCACTCCTGTGGCCAAATTCTATGTTTGTACATGGGCTGTTTTTAAGAAAAATGGTTCCCCAGTAAATCAGTTTGAAAAATAAACATGAAAATTTGAAAGTTAAGTAGGTCCTCCTCTCACCTGCCCACCCCACAGTACACTGGCTCAAACCCAGGGATACTCTACCACTGAGCTACATCCCCAGCCTATTTTACATTTTATTTTGAGGCAGGGTGTTGCAAAATTGCTTAACTGGGCTAGAATTTGTGATTCTTCTTCCTCAGCCTCCCAAGTTGCTATTACAGGCTTGCATCCTGGCAGGCTTTTTTTTAAAAATTTTATTTGTTCTAATTTGTTGTACATGACAGTAGGATGCATTTATACATTTTGATAGATCATACATAAATGGAGTGTAATCTCTCATTTTTCTGATTATGCATATTGTAGGATCACATGGGTCATGCAGTCATATATGTACATGAAGTAATAATGTCTGTTGCACTTTACTACCCTTCCTACCTCCATGCCTCTTCCCCTTCCTTCACTCCCCTCTACCTAATGTAAAGTAACTCTATTCTTAGACTTCTCATATCCTTTAATAAGGCATTGTACATTGTGAGTGTCCAAAGAAAGTTTAATATATTCCATCATACAACTGATACACCCCTTCTTGTATCAACCAGCAGGATTAGTTTTCTAAGAGCAGTTCTTTGAGAAGCACAACCTACCCAGATTTTCATGATTCTATAGTTTAGCGTTCTAGTCTCAGATAACCTCTGGTACCTCAGGGTTGCATGTTACTTCCTTATCAAGTCTAAGAACTAGTTAGAAGAACAAGAATGTGGGTAGCAAATCACAAAACTAGACTAAGAAACTAGTTTGTTTGCCACAGAGCCTCTTAATTAGAAGTGCAATTAATTGAATGACTTTACAAGTTGAATAGCCCTTATCCAAAATGCTTGGGACCACAAGTGTTTCAGATTTTGGAATATTTGTATATATACAATGAGATATCTTGGGGATAGTATTCAAGTCTGAACATGAAATTTATTTATGTTCCATATATTCCTTATATACATAGCCTGAAAGTAATTTTATATAATATTTTCAGTGTACCTGCATTGTGACTGAAATGTCAAATCAGGTCAGGTGTAGAATTTTCCACTTGTGGCATCATGTTGATAGAAAGTTTCAGATTTTGGAGCATTTTAGATTTTCAGGTTAGTGATATTCAATCTGTATCAGGTTTAACTGGAATTCCTTGACATGAAACTTCTTTCCATCTACCAAGTGATTTGTATGCATTAGTCACCAGCCATATATTTGTTGTAGCTAACATGCTTCCCATAATTATCTGTTGAGAGAGCCTCCCATGTGATCATCATTGTCTTTGTGAGCTCTGAGAACATGGGTAGCTTTTCCATCTGATTTGATTTCTGCATGGGTCACAGGCAATGTTAACCTGAGAGCTGAGACCATTTCATATCTACCAGCTGGTCTCTTGAGCACTGGGGCAGAACCCACACTGGGCTTCCAGGATGCCAACCTAGTGGGTGAGCTACAAAGGCAAAGGCCACACTGTTTAGGATGGGAGCCTCTTGGAAATTCAACTATTTCTGGAATGATATTCAGACTAAGAAATAGGGAAATTGTGATTTTTGTAATGATAGTGAGTTGTGAGGTTTGGGGGTGGAGGTCCTGGTCTTGGGGGTTCATGTGTGCAAATGGGAATTATTAATGTTTGCTTTTGTGATTCTCTCCTCTGTTGAACCTCTTCTTTGTGGCCTCCCAGTTTATGCAATGTCTTTCTATCATCCTTCCTTTCACTTTCAGTTCAGCCAGAAAAACTTTTATGAGTTGCCTAAAGTGGAAGTAGAGGTGAGAGGCAGGGGTAGGGAGGGGCTGATGACCCGTGATGATGATGTAAGATGCAGATGAACCATTCATGTTTTCTGAGCCCTTGGCCCACTAGATTGTAGTTAAGAATGCAACTGAGGGGGACATGTATTTCCTTCATTGTCATCTGCTCCTGTGACGAGAATCTGATCTTCAAGGGAACTTTGGTCATTGTGCAATTCAGGCTTCCCCTTGTCTGCTGGAGGAGTGTGCAGCCACAGGCTGTATCAGAATCCTGCCAGCAGCCCCTGTACCTGACACTCATTTGAACAGAAGATCTGCAGAGACCTTCAGGGTTTTTAATTCTAGTGTTCAACACCAAGGTTGGAGATTGACTTTGAACCCTGCACTGTCAATTCCACAAAAAGTTATCAAGCCTATATATACTGTCTTAGAGCGAGTCTTAGAGAATGCAATAGGTGCTTTATGTGGGCTCTGTTAAATAATTGCAGACTTCCTTTTTGTGGGGGAAAGAATATCACAGCACTGGGGCTTGTGTATTAGTCTGTGGATTTGCCCCTTGGAACTGGCCTTGCATTGATCTGTGTAAAGGAGCTTTGCAATTAACAACTTTCCTAGAGAGAAAAATCCAGTTTCTCTCAACTCTAATAATTATTTTCTGTACATCTGACTTGTCTTGCTATAGCACAGGTTGGCAAACTGTAACCTGCAGGCCAAATGCAGGCTGCTACTTTATTTTGTAAATAAGATTTTATTGGATGAATGGGCCATGCCCATCGATTTACAGTTTGGCTATGACTGACTTTGTCCTATAAAGGCAGGCAGAGTTGAGGAGTTGCTACAGAAAACTTATGACCTCCAAAGTCTAAAATGTTTGCCAACTGACTCTTTACAGAGAGTTTGCATATCTGTACTGATATTTGAAGAGTAGATATGAATTGCTATCAAAGTTGTATCAAAACACTTTTTGGGGTTCTAGTGGGTGCATCCCCAGATGGAGATGTGCCAGAAACTTTCACAAATGGTTATTTACAACGCCATTCAAAATTGGCCTTAATGGAGCTATTTTGCACATTTTATTGTTTGCAATGATGGGAATAAAAGATGGAAGGGTAGGGTGGAATCCAGGGTCTCATGCAAGCTAGGCAAGCACTACCACTGAGCTACACCCCCTGCCCTGCTCTATTTAAGAGAAATTTCATGGCAACAGTTTTTGTTTGATAATTACAGAAAATCCTCTGAGATGCATGCTAGTACCTCAAATTAGCAAAAAGGAATCAAGACCAACAAAGGTAAGTGGCAAATTAAGCTGGTGGTCACCAGAACCAGGCAACAGAGCTATTCCCTGGACTTTTCTAACCATAATACATGCACATGACTTCTGGACAGAGTCTGGCTTTGCACATCCTCATCTGAGGACCTGTTTTCATATGGAATCAAACACCTGTCCTTTCCAAAGTGTGTGATATCTGCTCTCCATTACCACCTCCCTGGTCATCTGTCCATTCCAGTGCTGAAGAATGATTCTGACTGAGGAGTAATGTCATTTGTACTAGGAATATCCTCAGGGCCTTGTGGGCTTCCCTTTGAACAATGACCACAGAGCTCTTGAATCTTCAGCCAGCCTTTGGGGCTAGAATGGGCTTGGCTCTGTTTTCCTTTGCTGCCTGTAGGTAGATTCTGATGGATGGCATTTGTTGAAAAAAGTTCCTTTGGTTTTGTGTGTGGGAATTCAACCCTGCTCAGGAGTCCCAGGTCTGTTTAGTTTGGAAGACTATTATTACTGATTGCATGTCTTCTTTACCTTATAATCTTTTAAATTGGTTTTAAGTTTTCAGATAGTACCTATATAGTTGTTCTCAGATTCTTCCATACCAAAATCCTCAGATGCACAAGCCTCATACATGAAATGGTGCAGTATTTGCAAATCACCTATGAACACCCTCCCATATACATTATTAAATCATCACTAGATTGCTTATAATACCTAATACAATGTAAATACTATTAAATAGTTCTTACACTCCATCATTTAGGGAATAATGACAAACGTCTGTCCATGTTCAATACAGACACAATTTTGTTTTCAAATATTTTCAATCTGCATTTTTTGATCTGAACATGTGAAACCTATGGGTACATGCAGGACTGACTATTGTTTGAAAATATTCTCCCTATTAAAAGTAAATCAAAGGATATAGATCAAGTAAAAAGTTTTCTTGACCAAACTCTCCATTATTCCAATTTCAGGTCTTGAGAGTCCCAGGGATATTAGTTTCATATACCTTTGTTTTCGTGCCCTTGGAATGAGCTTGCATACAGATGTATATATGTATTCACATATACAAAACCTGGTGTGTGCTTAAATAATGATACATAAGGTGTACATACACATTACTGTTGTGATCATATTGAGATTCTTCAAAGGCTATTCATTTTCTAAACACTGATTTTTTTAAGTGCTGCAAAATATTCCATCATAGGGATATTCTGTAACATATTTTCCCTGATAGGAATGATATTACAGTGAATGTCCTTATTCATGTATTTCTGATTACCCATTCAAATACTTTAATGATTAAGTTGTTGAGTCATTATGTTATAATCATTGAAAATTTTAAATATATCCTCCCAAATTTCTAATTACAAAAGGATTATTGTTATTATCCCTATGCAGCTACTTAATTACACACTTACTTCGATGATATAGTCAATTTTTTTTAATTGTAAACGAATGTAATACATGTTGTTTCTCTGTTTGTACATGGCGTAAAGGCATACCATTTGTGTAATCATACATTTACATAGGGTAATGTTGTTTGATTCATACTGTTAGTTTTTCCCTTCCCCCCACCCCTCCCACCCTTCTTTTCCCTCTATACAGTCCTTCCTTCTTCCATTCTTGCCCCCCTCCCTAACCCTAACCCTAACCCTAACCCTAAACCTAACACTAACCCTCCCACCCCCCATTATGTGTCATCATCTGCTTATCAGCGAGATCATTCTTCCTTTGGTTTTTTGAGATTGGCTTATCTCACTTAGCATGATATTCTCCAATTTCATCCATTTGCCTGCAAATGCCATAATTTTATCATTCTTTATGGCTGAGTAATATTCCATTGTGTGTATATATATATATATATATATATATATATATATATATATATATATATATGAAGTCTTGGAGGAACTTGATAACTCAGTGCTTCTGAAGAAAGCTGCCCCTAGCCTGCTACTGGGTCCAGGGCTGGGGGCTGGTTCTGCGTGGAAATCCTCTCACTGGGTGGGCCTGCTCCTAGAAGGTGGAAATAGAGAGGACCTGCCCCCACCTGAGGGATCCGGGCTGCTAGGGGATAGCCTCTCCCTGTCCTGTCTTGGTCCCAGAAGCCGCCTGTGGGCCAGGGCCCACCGCTGGGTCTGGGGCTTGGAGTTGGCTCTGTGCAGAAAAGCTCTCACTGGGTGGGCCTGCTCCTAGAAACTGGCTGTGGATTGCGCCTCCTGCCAGAGGGAGCCAGGCTGCTTGGTGAAGTCTCTCGCTACCCTGCCCTGGTCCGAGAAGCCGCCTGCAGTCCGGGGTCTGCCACTGGGTCCAGGGCTTGGGGTTGGCTCTGTGCGGAAAAGCTCTCACTGGGCGGGTCTGCTCCTAGAAGCTGGCTGTGGATTGCGCCTGCTGCCAGAGAGAACAGGGCTGCTTGGGGAAGACTCTCGCTGCCCTGCCCTGCTCCGAGAAGCTGCCCACCCACCGGACCTGCTGGCCAGGCCAAGCTTCACCCAGTGGGAGAGACTCACCCCGCGGCTCTATGTTGGTCCTAGTCTCTCAATATCTCTCCTTCTTGAATCCTGAGTTCTGGAGCGACAGGAGATGCAGTCACCCTCTAGTCCACCATCTTGGATCCTCCATCGTTGCTTATTAATATGCATCAAAAGTTCTGTGTGGTGTTCTATTGACCCCTCTGGAGCTACCTCTACTGAAATGTTGTTGTACAGTCATGCCAACACCACTATCTCATTTTATTTTTTTTACTTTTGACCATCTAATGAATAAAAATTGGTATCACATTCTTTATATACTTTACTTGCACTTCCTTGGTTACTAGTGAGGCTGAGCACCTTTTAATGTTTTCTGCCTATTTATGTTTTCCCTTTGCCAATCACATATCTATATGACTTTTTAATTTTTCACTAAAAATTTATTTTGTAAATATGAGCTGGAGACCCAATTTTATTTTTTATAAATGGTTAGCCAACATCACCTATAGTCAGTTGTATTCTTTCCTTATAGATTTGTAGGCTGTATTTATTAAATAATAAATTTATATGTACACTTCCAAAAACATCATTCTGTTTCATTCTTCTGTTTTTCTTTCATGACTAATACCACATTATTTAAATTGTTCAAACTTTATAATATAATACAAATAAAATATATTAATTTAATAATTACTTATGAAGATATAATTTTATTAATTTATGATATATTTAATATTAGCATAAAATAATAGACATAAAAGATATATGTTTAATATATGGTAGGTCATATGCTATCTCATTGGTTTTGTTTGTTTTTCTGATTTTTTTGATTTGTTGTTGTTGTTTGTGCTTCCGATTTTTTTGTTCAAATTTTTTCTTGGTTCTTCTTCTTCTGTTTTCTTTTTCTTTTTTTTTTTTTTTTGGTACCAGGGATTGAACTCAGAGGTCCTTGACCACTGAGCCACATCCCCAGCCCTATTTTGTATTTTATTTCAAGACAGGGTCTCACTGAATTGCTTAGTGCCTTGCTTTGCTGACGCTGGCTTTGAACCCTGGATCCTCCAAGGGTTCTCTGCCTCCCAAGCTGCTGGGATTACAGGTGTGCGCCACTGTGCTGGACTTTTTCTTTTTTTTTATTGCTCATTGTCTTTTAGATGAATTCTTAAATTACTTCATCAAAGTCCAATTGGGATATTGATTAGAATGGCATCTAGGTTGGATAAAATTGACATTTTTACAAGTTTGAATGTTTTTATTTTCTAAATGCCTTTAGTTATGTTGTGCCTATATCATTTCTGCTCTTTTTGAAATTGGAAAGCTTTTGTGTTGCCTAATGCATAGTCAGTTTGTATAAAATTGTCCTATATGTGTTTGAAAATAATTTATAGTCTTTGTCATTTGGAGACAAATTTTCTATTTATCTATTGAATTGAATTTGCTCTACTTATTATATGAATAATCCAGAGGCTTCCTTATTACTGGTTTTCTGATTTATCTCTTCTGAAGGAGGAAGCTAAAATCTTCCACTCTGCAACTTTCTTAATTTCCTCTCACATTTTATTTTTTGCTTTCTATTTTTGCTAGGCCTTATTGTTACATGTGTATGTATATGTTATTATTTCTTTAGTCTTAGATTAAGTAAACTAAATCTGTGAAATATTTCTCTGCTTGTTTTTCTCAACTTAAATTCTGTTTTTTTTCAGATATTATTATTACTTTATCTGTTTTCTTTTTGATAATATATGCCTGGGCTTCTAAAAATAGTTTATTGCCAATTATTTAAGAGTATGTCTCAGACAAGAATATTACTAGGACAGCTTAAATCCAAAGTGATATTGCTTGTCTTATAATGAGTAAGTTGAATTTATTTCACATATGTTATAACTGATGATTTATAGTTGGACTTACTATCTAAATTTATATGTTTATTTATTGTGCTTATTGTTGAAAACTACCTTCTTTCTCTTTGTACCCCTAGAGCCAACCAGAGGACTTGGGTCAAGTCAGTAGATGTTCAACAAATGCTCAGTGAATAAAAATGTCCTTGATTCCTTAATTCCAGTCTTATCTGGGCAATAGTTTAGGGAAATGTCACTTGTTTGTGATGGGGTGAAGACTAGAGATCAAAGTATTGGTAAAAGATGTTTCAACAAGTTTTAGGTACATTATTAAATTGATGGTACTTTTCTTATTAGTGTAAATTTAACATATAAAGAGTTTAAGTTTTCTTTCTTTGTGAGACCCAGTAATAGCTCATGCTGATGATGAAAGTAGAGATAGAGATGAAGGTAAATATCTAGAAATCCAGACTGTCCTCTCCACCAGGCTTGCTCTTCTTGCCCCTCATGACATTTCCCAGGCAGAGCGAATCACACTGTTTTGGTTTCAGATTAAGATTTTATATTTCTTTGTCTTTTCAACTGCTTCCAACAAAGTGTTAGACAACACTTTTTACAATAATATTATGGCAATATTAGTTTTATTGAAGAGTGCTCCTCTTAGAAGAAGTATGATGGTAGATAAAGATAAACATTTAATGAAGGCTATATTAAAATGAAATCAAGATGGCACACCACTATTAGACATCATCTTCTTGTCTTAATTGATGGAGAGAGGGAGAGAGAGAGAGAGAGAGAGAAGCATATGTTTGTTAGGGTGGAAAGACTATTAGACCGAAACCAAGGGCCTTCCAGATTTGGCTGTGGCACTTAGGCTCATCAAAAACATCTCCGGAAATTTCTTTCAGTGCAAAGGACCTAGACTGGGATTATCTCAGGATTTATATCTCAGGATTCTCCCAGCTCTAAAATGTTTCTAGTCTGAGTCTGGAAAAAAAAAAAAAATCTTATGTGTAACTCAAGTAACAGCCTAATCAGCACCTTTACAATTCTTTAAAATTCTACTTGCAGCTCAAAACAGGTTTAATCATATCCAGTTATAATTACAGGTTTAGTATCCCTTATCCGAAATGCATGGGACCAAAACTATTTCAGACTTAGAACTTTTTAAAATTAATTTTGGAGTATTTGAATATATATATTGAGATATCTTGGGGGTGGGACCCAAATCTAAGCACCAAATTCATGCATTTCATATGCATCTTATGCACATAGTCTGAAGGTAATTTTTATATAATATCTTTAATAATTTTGTGCACAAAACTAATAATTTTGTGAATGAAATAAAGTTTCGCTGTGTAGAATTTTCCTCTTTTGGCATTGTGTTGGCTCAAAAAGTCTTGTGTTTTAGAGTATTTTGCATTTTGGGTTTTGGGGTCAGGGATGCTCAACCTGTAATAAACTATCCGGACTACTTAGCTTTGAATTTTGTTTTAAGCATTGATGGATGCATATTTAAGCCATCGTGCATCAGCTGAGAGGATAAAACCCTGTCTCCTCAGATGCTCTTTTCCACTGGGAACAAGGTCTTACCCAGTACCCGTCCAGGGTGGGCAAGGCCTAATACAGCCCATCTAGGTGGTGGACACCATGAGCTTCCCCCTATTGTAAACTAAGGTTATTTCCTTGTCTCCCTTCCCTCCTGAAGTGACATTAATTTGCAACTAACTGTGAAATGGAGAGACCACATGTGGACCTTATTTCTTGTTTGAATTTCATCTGGAAGTTTAGAGGTTTGATTGAAGTTTGAGGGTTCAATAAAGATGAGGATATGTAACTCTTGAACCTACCTGACTGGGTACAAACTGCTTTGGACTGAGGCTAAAAACATGATCAAGATTGCCCATGAAAAAGATACAACTCTGCTGAGCAAGTAGGTTTCTATCCCTGTATAAAGCATACCCTTCATCTTCATCATTTTTTTCAACTTTCTACAAAGTTAGTTTGGTCTCCAACAACCATCCCCATGATCTCTGTGGGGATGCTGATATTTTGAACAGTGGTTTAAATTCTTCATTTTGGAAGACAGTATAGGGGTTCCTATAAGCCCTATAATATACCCAAGAGCAAGAATTCCTAGAATGGGTAGGGCTCAGGCCATCTAACACATATACATACTGGTGTTTCTTGACTTGTGATGGGGTTATGTTCCAATAAGCCCATCATAAATTGGAAATATTATAAATAAAAAATGCTTTTAATATACCTAACCTTGAGAAAATCACAGTTTAACAACACTGCGTACTGGTTGGTTGTTTCCGCTCATCACCGTGTGGCTGACTGGGAGCTGTACCTCACTGTCACTGCCAGCATTGTGAAGGAGGGACCATACTGCATGTTTCCAGTCCAGGAAAAGTTCCAAATTCAAAATTGGAAGTATGGTTTTTACTGAACGTGTATCAATTTTGCACCAACTTTTTTTCAAAGTTAAAAAAGTACAAATTGAACCAATATAAGTCAGAGGTAGTCTGTATAGCTCAGTAACACACTTGGCAAAAATACTGGAAGGAAATTCAATATGTTTTAAATTGATTTTAACTCCTAGTGACAGGACTATAATTTCTTATTGTTCTTTCCTAAAATGTCCACAGCTAAACAAGGAGAATAATATACATATTATATGTATATTTATATTTTTTCTCCCAAGGAAAACTATGAAATGAAGAAGGTCATTTTAAAGTGGAAAAGTGAATTGTCTGAATTCTGCTAAGGGAAGAAAACCAGAGGCTCCACCTCACCAAGGACAGTGGCTCTCAGCAGGCAGGGTCTATCGGACCTCATGTGCCTCATGGCAGGGGCTCCTCTTTCTGGCCATGTCCAGCTTTTAAAACCAACTATTTCTTCTCACTGATGCAGTCTTTTGGGCAAGGAATTTGATGTAGCACAAACTGAATAAAGAAAATGAAACAGAACCTTGTGGAGGTATGGAACAACATAAAATGTACCAAAATATGTATCGTGGGTGTCACCAAAGTAAGGAAAAGAGAAAAATGATGGAAAATTTCCAGTATTTGACGAACTTCAATCAACATGTTTAAGAAGCTCAACTGCATCTATGAAGCATAAACTCAAAGACAACCATACCTGCAAACATCATAATCAAGCTACTGGAAGCCAAGATAAAAGAGAAAACCTCAAAAGCAGCAAGAAAGAACTCATCATGTGTCAAGTAGTCTCAGGAAGATTAACTACTAATGCCTCATTGGAGACAATGGAGTACAAAAGGCAATCGATTACATATTAAAGTGCTGGGACTTTAGATATGACTAAGAAATTTGGTTTGATATTGTATAATAAGATAACTATAGATAATAATTATGTGTTGTATACTTCAAAAAGTTAGAAGAAAGAATTTTGAATGTTTTCACCATAAAGAAGTGATAGATATTTGAAGACATACATATGTTTAATCTGATATAATCATTGCACAAAGTATACATGTATTTAAACATCTAATGTACAAATTTTATATTTTCATGTATCCTTTAAAAATTAAAATAATAAAGTGCTAAAAGTAAAAAGAGAAAGACTGAGGATATAAGTAAGTGGTTAAGCACCCCTGGGTTCAATCTCCAGTACCAATAATAAATAAATGCATAAACAAAATAAAAGTTATCATTATAATTTGCTGAACAGTAGTATTTTATAATTTTAGAATTGAAAGTGGCCTGAAAGTTCCTCCATTCCATCATCACCATTTGTTACTAGGTACAGAATACTGGTGATATTTAAATGTGGATAATTATTAATCATGAACAACTATTTTCTATTTGATCTACTTTGTATTATAAATGTCCTGTTGTTGAAAACAGGGTAACAGCTGGGCATGGTGGTACACATATATAATCTCAGGGACTTGGGAGGCTGAGGCAGGAAGATCACTAGTTCAAAGCCAATCTTAGCAACTTAGTGAGGCCCTAAGCAACTCAGCAAGACCCTGTCTCTAAATGAAAAATAAAAAAGACTGGGGATGTGAATCAGTGATTGAGCACCCCTGGGTACAATCCCCATTATTAAAAAAAAAAGGAAAAGAAAATGGTGGTAACATCTGCAGATCAGTTCTATATATAAACTTAAGGCAAAATTTAGAACTTTGGAAAAGAGAAAAGCGATGATTGTATATTTTGTCAATGAAACACCAAGTCTCTCGGAATCATAAATCCTACAGGAATTGTGTCCATCTCAGTTTGTTTTTAAATTTTTTTTTAGTTGTAAATGAACATAATACCATTATTTTATTTATTTATTTTTATGTGGTGCTGAGAATCAAACCCAGTGCTTCCCATTTGCTAGGCAAGTGCTCTATCACTTAGCTACAATGCCAGTCCCCATTTTTGTTTTTGACTGGTGTATCTGCAAGTCTGATGAGATAAATGCTACCTTGAAAATTGTATTATGGATTTCTGGATTGACCAGAGCAGTTCAGAAATTAATGGTAAAAATAATAGTAATGCAAATATTTCTTGTCTATATATGTGAAGGAAATTCTGCCTGTGGACAGCTTATTTCCCTCCTATACTGTGTAATAAGATGTGTTAGTGTTTATTAACATCAGCATATTCACATGTCTCTGATGTTTGGTTTCTCCTTTGAATAAGTTATAATAACTCACTTCTTCTATTATTAGCAATGAGTTAAATAAACTGTTTTCAAGCATTTATTTTATATCTACAGAAGAGTCATTATTTTATCCTTTTGGAAATGTTGTCCTTGGACCCAACAGGTACCTGTGACCACTATATCCTAGAAATCTACTCATCCCTCTCTTTAGGACTTTAGATGAAAACACTGGAGCTTGAGGAATTCATGTCATGAATTGGTTAATCAGATTTGATTCTGAGTTTATTTGGCTCCTAAACTGATGTTCTTTCTATCTCTTTGAACTGCCTCCTGGAAATTGAGCAACAATTTTTAAGTCTTTAAGAAATGTCCTTTAGTTTTATGGTCCAGTTGAAGTTTGTTTCCAAATAATTATGTTTTATCAGAAAGAGAAAAAAAGAGAAAGAAAGAAAATAAACCCATAACCTTGAGAGTCATGGTAGTAACATGTGGTGGGTATATTCTATTACCTAGGTACTGCTTTTCAAACTATTAGTTTTTCTGTTCTGCTTTGGCTGTGGTATTACACTTGGCTTTGTGTTCCCTTTGTTGCTCAAAGTCTTAGTTACTGTCGTTTGTGGTGTGCACTAAAGTGCATACAAGGTTGTTATCTTCCAATACTTGTTCAGATCTTCTGATTATGCAGAGAGGGGCCTCAGCAAGGTGGTAGTGTGGCTTTAACATCTCCTCATACTCTCCATTTTATAACAGAGTTACAGAGCCTCCTTTGCAGAAGTGTTAAACTATTGTTTTCATTGAGCTTATTTATTTAATGATTATCTTTAATTCATGGAAAACAATCCTGATTTGTGTTTATAGTGTAGCATAAAGTTTCTTGAAAAATAAGTTTCAGCCAGTCATGGTGGTACATGCCTGTAATCCCAGTGGCTTGGGAGGCTGAGGAAGGAGGATTGTGATTTCAAAGACAGCTTCAACAGCTTAGCAAGGCCATAAGAAACTCAGTGAGACCCTGTCTCTAAACAAAATACAAAAAAGGGCTGAGGATGTGACTCAGTGGCTAAGTGCCCCTGGGTTCAACCCCTGGTATCAAAACAAAAAATAAATAAATTTCAGTTGAGGTAAAGAAAAATATTATTCAACAGCCCACGTCATTGTTATAGGGCAGTCAATGATAAAAGTCACAATTCTTTAGATGATTCAAATGTAGGAAGGAAGAGAAGTTAGGAGGTGAAAATCCCAGCCTCAACTCTTGTGGATCATGAGTAGTTAATAGGGCCCCAATAACTTCGTGTGTTGAAATGTATTGCCAATCCAATAGTATTAAAAGCTTGGTCACTTAGGGTTAATTATGAGTCATGAGGATATAACCCTCATAGTTGGGATTACTGGCCTTACAGAAGAGGTGCAAGGAAACTTTCATCCCTTTGCCCTTCCCTCTCTTCAGCAATGTGAGGACACAGCATTTGTCCCTCCTATTTTGTGCTAGGTGAAGATTCCATCTATAGGACAGGCTGTTGCCAGATGCTGAATCTACTGGCACGATGATCATGGACTTCTTAGCTTCCAGCACTGTAATTCAAAAATTTCTATAATTTCTAAATTACCCTGTCAGTGGTATTTTTTATAGTATCAGGAATGGACTAAGATACTCATAGAGTCATTATCAGGAGCAAATGTGATGATAGGATGATATGTGTGGGGCCAGGGATGTGGCTCAGTGGTAGAGTGCATGCTTGAATTCATGAGGCTTGGTTTCCTTACAGTATTGCAAAAGAAAAAAAAAAAAAAGTAAAGTATAATTATAAACTTCCTGAGGCAGCAGAATATTTCTAATTTATCTTTGTATCCCTTCGTTTCTAATCTAGTCCCTACCACCATGGACTAACTAAGAGCTCATTTTCTTTTTTTGTGTTTTCCTGGTTAATATGGCCAGATGAACATTTTCTAAGACATTGTTAAACATCTGATGAATGGATAAAGAAAATGTAGTAAATATACAGAATGGACTATTACTCAGTAATAAAGAAGAATGAAATTTTGACATTTTCCAGTGAATGGATATAACTGGAGACTATCATGCTAAGTGAAATAAGCCAATTCCCAAAAACCAAATACCAAATGTTCTATCAGATATGCAGGTACTAAACCCAATAAGAGGGGAAAAATAGAAGTACTTTGGATGAGACAAAGGGGTTGAAGGGAAGGGAGAGGGGATGCAAATAGGAAAGACAGTAGAATGAATTAGACATAACTTTCCTATGTTCACATATGAATATATAACCAGTGTAACCCATCATCATGTACAACAACAAGAATGGAAAGTCATACTCCATGCATGTATAACTTGTCAAAATATGTTCTACTGTCATGTATAACTAGGAAGAAAATTTTTTTAAAAAATTTTTAAAAAGAAGTAATTATATGGAAAACGTTCTCTGGACTCATCTATCTGCTCACCCCTAAAAATAAAATAAAATAAAATTTCTTCATGTGGTTTCAAACAGAAGGAGACATTGTCTTTGTTCCTTGCCTCAATAATGCATCTTCTGCCAAAAGAAATAAACAAATGTCCAATTTAATGAACAAGTGCAAAAACAGAGTAGTGTATCTGAACACATAAAATACATACAAGCATCCACACTTTTCAGTTCCCTAGAATGACCAAAGCTATATTTTCTCAAGATAAATACAGATAGGTATAATAAATTGAGTGTGAACAATGTATACACTTGAAGCATAGAAATATATAATGAAGAAAGTATCATCCCATAAATCCCATCCCATCCCCTACTGTATATCACACTCCAGAGCAATCACTCTTTTTGCAGGGGAGGGTCATGGAAATGGAGCTTGCATGTTAAGCACATGCTCTACCATTCAGCAATACCCCCAGCCTCAAATTTTGATTTCTTCGTGGGTGTTAGGGATTAACTTCAGAGTCTCACAAAAGTTAACCACATGCTGAGCACAACCACTCTTAAATCGACAAATTTCTAGAGTTGTTTCCTTCTTTTATTTTTTCTATTTTTTTAAAAAAATCTTGACCTGGGGATATAGTTCAGTGGCAAAGAAGTTGCCCAGCATGTGTGAGGCACCAGATTGAATCGTTAGTATTGCAAAAATAAATTAAAACATTAAAAAAAATCTTTAGGAAGATGAGCTCCCACTGTAAACACAGTTCTACAACCTGTTTTTTTCGTTAAATGATTGATCATAAGCCTTATTATTATTATGATTATGTACAAG
This sequence comes from Sciurus vulgaris, assembly GCF_902686455.1. NCBI lineage: Eukaryota > Metazoa > Chordata > Mammalia > Rodentia > Sciuridae > Sciurus > Sciurus vulgaris. Next base: position 40,478,061 of record NC_136463.1, read on the forward strand.
GGATTGAACCCAGGTGCACTTAACCACTGAGCCACATCCTCAGCCCTTTTTGTTTTGTTTAGAAGCAGGGTCCTGCTAAGTGGCTTATGGTCTCACTAAGTTGCTGAGGCTGGCTTTAAGTTCACAATGCTGGGATTACAGGCATAAGCAAGCATACCCAGGCAATCATAAGCCTCTTTATTTGACATTCTTTACTCTTTATTCAGCTTGATTGTTAATGTTTGGCATACGATGGAGTCTTCCTTTTCTACCCTTCCTGGGATCTGTCAATAGAATGTCACCCTGTCAACTCTTGGGTAAAATTTTTTCAATGGCATAGACAGACAATTTGAGTAGAAAGATGGACACACAGCATGGGAGGCAGGGAGATATTTTGGGGATAGGAATGTTTTAGAGAAAGAGGAAGATGAAGGTGATTGGGGACCTGGGGCAGGGGTCTGACTGGAATCAGGGAATCTGACAAAGCAGGTCTGGCCACTTTTCCCAAAAACCAAACAGAAAATGTACTGGTCCAAGAAGGAAAGGAACTTTAATCCATGTAGCTACATTGGGAAGACAAGGTGGCACACATTCTCAGCCCTGTCATCATCGAAGGCTAACACTGACTTTGAGATTTATAGAAAAGTTAACAAGGGCACAGCTGGCAACACAGTTTATCTTAATCAGGTGTGGTCTGTCCATCATTATCTCAGGGTTGGTCACACAGACCTTTGTTGCCTAAGAAAGTTGCTGGGAGTAGCTTTGACTCATGAAATTTTCTTATGGATCAGGCCTGTTGTTTCTGGAATCTAAGGTGATTTAGAGCAAAGGAGGCATGCAAAATGGAGGCAGAGTCCAAGTCTTTAATCCTGTTTCTAGCCTCCCATTGGATATTTGCAGCAAGAGTAAAGAGTCTAAGTCCTTGTTACAGGTAGTTAAGGATAGGCGAGAGATAGAGATTCATAGTCAATAATCAGACTAGGGGATCCCAGATAAGGGAGCCTGAGTATAGCTTGGGACCCACTCACTGAGTACATTGAAATCACCTATGATGGAGAGAATAGAGGAACATCTGCCATTTCTACAACTTTTATAAGATATAAGTCTGCATAGTATCAGCAGATTGATTGTGCTTATTTGGTTGAAACAAATTCAAATGTCTCACCCTCTCCCTTCCCTGCCCCAAGGGAATAAAACTGTGAAGATATCAGGTTTTCTTTTCACAATTTTTACTAGTTTCCTGCCAGATCACCTGAGATTATGTTGGTTGGTTCTCTTAACTGTGTTTTGCTGTTTCTTTTCTCTTTACTCTCTGCACCATTACCCCTCACCACTGCTAGTGCATTTGTGAATCAAAAAGTAATGGTAGCTGGGCATGGTGGAACACACCTGTAAAATCAGCAGATCAGGAGGCTAAGGCAGGAGGATCCCAAGTTCAAAAACAGCCTCAGTAACTTGGCAAGGCCCTGAACAACTCAGTGAGACCCTGTCTTTAAATAAGATACAAAAAGGGGATGGAGATGTGGTTCGGTGGGTAAGCACCCCTGGCTTTAATTCCTAATACCAACAATAAAAAATTAATAATAATAGTAAATGCCTGCCTTTCATTTGGAAAGCAGAGCTCTGTTAGCAACTCTAATTACACAATCTCTTATTTCTCCATTTGTGCTTAAATCAAAGCTGTAAAAAGCCTTTCAAAATAGATGTTGCCAACATTTATTATTGCTTGTATTCTTGATAATTGCCATTCTGATTGGAGTGAGATAAAATCTTATAGTAGTTTTGCATTTCTCTCATTGCTAGAGATGTTGAACCTTTTTTCATATATTTGTTGATCGATTGTATATCTTCTTCTGTGAAGTGTTTGTTCCATTACTTAGTCCATTTATTGATTGGGTTATTTGTTTTTATGGTGTTAAGTTTTTTGAGTTCCTTATATATCCTAGAGATTAATGCTCTATCTGAGGTGCATGGGGTAAAGATTTTCTCCCTATCTATAGGCTCTCTCTTCTCATTATTGATTGTTTCTTTGACTGAGAAAAAGCTTTTTAGTTTGAGTCCAACCCATTTATTGATTCTTGTTTTAACTTCTTAAATTCCTGAACTTTAGCAGTCTTGTTAAGGAAGTCAGATCCTAGGCTGACTTGGTGAAAATTTGATCCTACTTTTTATTCTAGTAGTTGCAGGGTCTCTGTTTCTAGTGCCTAAGTCTTTGATTCACTATGAGTTGAGTTTTGTGCAGGGTGAGAGATAAAGGTTTAATTTCATTTTGTTACATGTGGCTTTTCATTTTTCCCAGCATCATTTGTTGAAGAGACTATCTTTTCTCCAATGAATATTTTTGGCACATTCGTCTAGTATGAGATACCTGTATTTATATGGGTTTGTCTTTGTGTCTTCTATTCTGTACCATTGGTCTACATGTCTATTTTGGTGCCAATACCATGCTGTTTTTATTACTATAGCTCTGTAGTATAGTTTGAGGTCTGGTATTGTGATGCCTCCTGCTTCACTTTTCTTGCTAAAGATTGCTTTGGCTATTCTGGGTCTCTTATTTTTCTAAATGAATTTTATGATTGCTTTTCCTAGTTCTATGAAGAATGCCATTGGAATTTTAATAGGAATTGCATTAAATTTGTATAATGCTTTTGGAGTATGGTCATTTTGACAATATTAATTCTACCTATCCAGGAGCATGGGAGGTCTTTCCATCTTCCAAAGTTGTCTTCAATTTCTTTTTTTAGTGTTCTGTAGTTTTCATTGTACAGGTGTTTCACCTCTTTTGTTAGGTTGATTCCCAAGTATTTTATTTTATTTCATTTCATTTCATTTTATTTTATTTTTGAGGTGATTGTGAATGGTGTGAGAATGTGGGGAAACATATAAACTCATACATTACTGGTGGGAATACTAAATGGTATAACCGCTCTAGGAAGCAGTATGGAGATTCCTCAGAAAATTTGGAATGGAACCACCATATGACCCAGTTATCCCACTCTTTGGTTTATGCCCAAGGGTCTTAAAATCAACATACTCTAGAGATACAGTTGCAGTAATGTTTATAGAAGCTCAATTCACCATAGCTGAAATATGGAACCAACTTAGATGCCCTTAAACAGATGAATGGATCTAGAAGCTGTGGTATATATATACATACACACACACATACCATGGAGTGTTGCTCAGCTTTGAAGAGGAATGAAATTGTGGCATTTACTGGTGAGTGGATGGAGTTGGAGAGTATCATGCTAAATGAGATAAGCCAAACACAAGAAGCCAAAGGCTGAATGTTTTCTCTGATATGCAGATATTAATTCACAATAGGGATAGGGAAGAATGGAGTGACTTTATAGTGGGAAGAGTGGAATGAAGGGAGGGGAGAGGGTCTGGGAGTAGGAAGAATAGTAGAGTGAAACAGACATTATTACCTCATGTACACATATGACTACATGACCGATGTGATCCTACAATATGTATAATCAGAAAAATAAGAGATCACACCCCATTTATGTATGACCTATCAAAATGTATAAATGCATTTTATTGTGTACAACAAATCAGAACAAATAAAGTATTTTTAAGAAGAAGTAACTCTAAAAAATAGGTGTTGCTCAACTTGACAGTTATGATAGAACAATGCCTCCAATAAAGGAATGCAAGACATATTTATAATTTCCTTTTTCATAATCTATAGTGATTAAGTGCTCCCCAAATCAGGAGATAATAATTTCTTTGGGAACAATTTTCTTTTAATAGCACCATCTGAATCAGCAAACATTCCTTTTGCAGTCATTAGAGCTCCTATCCTGCAAAACATTGACTGAGATTGAATTAGAATTTGGAGGGAGGCTAACTGGGTTGTATAAATAAACAATGAGGGTCTGGACCATGTCACAACGAATCTTAAAAACACAGCACAAATCTTCAATAGCAGTGTTACACATGAAAAACCTATTTAAAAGACAACATTATAGGGTCAGAAGCACTAATGTACTCTGCCATTTACTCTACTTGAGTTACTTATTTTACACTAAGCATCAAAACTGCAGGTCAGGCAAATTATTACAAGCAGTAATGCAGGCTGATAAGATAATAAGGGAATTGTTGAATGGGGAGATGATAAATAGTAAATTTGCTTTAGGATTCATAGCTTTGAGTTTAATCTAGTAGATGCTATATGCCATTGATGCTTCTCATGATATTGTGACAAAAAATATCAACTCAAATTTATTTACACACATACCACAGAAGTAATGAATTGATTAATTGATTGGCTAATGCATCTGAGAACATCAGGGCTTCAGGTACAGCTGGTTCTAGGTTCTCAGATAGGACTATCAGCTCTCTTCCCTTCCATGTTGGCTCTGTTTACAGCACACTTTCACTGATGAGTTCAAATGTTCCAAGCTTATTAATACCTTCAAGTTCAATGGAAAGAGTATCTCTGTCCAGACCATTCTGGCAAAAATCAGGATTATATCTCTTTTGACCAATTTTGGATATGCATGTTTTCTGAACCAATGATTAAATGTAGAAGATTGGAATGTGTTGACTTAGTCATTGCCCATCCTTGGAGCCATGAAGTTTGGGTAGGGGGTGAGGGGTTTTGGATGAAATCAAAACACCTAGACCAGGAGATGGCATGAGTGACTCTACTTTGTGAGCCGAAGGTAGGATGAAGTTCAAGTGGGCAAAATGACCTGTGATCCATTCAGGGACACACTTTGGAAAAGAGTACTCACTGAACCTTCAAACGGGACGGAATGCCACACAAGAAGTTCCCAGTGATAAACATGAAAATGCCTTTGAGTGTGTTTTATCACCACAGTTCCATTTCCAAGTTATGTTTATTAGTGCACTGAACTAGCAAATGCTCTTCACCAATCAAAACCATCTCAGTGGCAGCTGCCTTTTTTAGGCTACCAATGAATGTTTGCCAACTTTTATGTTTCCCAATTTCTTAGATCCCTCATTCTACTTCATTAAGCGCAATACATAGAGGCCCTTCAGAGAATCCCAGTGCTGGAAGGGTCAAGCAAAGGCAAGTTTGAACTAACAGCTTCAGACTACTTCATAATGTTGGAAATATTCCTTCCTTCTAACTTGTGCTTTCAGCCATTTCCTTATGGCGACTATGGTAGTGCCAGCATCTCTGGAATTTCCTACTAGTCAATAGACTATAATACTAAAAAGGGCTATTGCTACATGTCAATAACACATGCGCGCACACACACACACATGAATGTACAAGTACCGGTAGGAGGGGTTTTGTCCATGTGAATGTCCTGATTGTTATACTATATTACATTTTTTTTTTTTTTTTGCTGTTTTGTCTCTATAGTACTAGTAAATCACCCCAGGAGTGCTCTGCCACTGAGCCATAGTCCCAGACCTTTTTTAATTTTTAATTTGGACAGGGTCTCACTGAGTTGCTTTAGTTCTCAGTAAGTTTCTGAGGCTGGCCTCAAATTTGAAATCCTCCTGCCTCCTGCTTTGGAGCAACTGGGATTACAGGAGTGCACTACCATGCCCAGCTATACTACAGTTTTGCAAGATGTCATCATTGAGGGAAATTGGATTATATTACACAAGATCACTCTATATGCTTTTTTAATAATTGGATGTGCATCTACAATTGTCTAATTTTAAAAAAAATTAGAAATATAAGTGAAAAAAGTAGAAAAAGTAATGATGATAATGATAATGTCTTGTGTCATCTTGATGGCAGCAAATATTTAAAAATGTATTTTTGAAAGAATTAGAGACACAGTGGCACGTGTCTGTAATCCCAGCACCATGGGAGGCTAAGGTAGGAGGATTCCAAATTCAAGATCAGGTGGAGCAACTTAGTGAGGCCCTGTCTCCAAATAAAAAGTAAAAAAGGATTTGGGTTGTAGCTTAGTAATAAAGTACAGTTGGGTTCAATTCCTAGTACTGGAAGAAAGAAAGGGAGAGAAGGAGAGAGAGCATAAGAAAGAGAGAGAGGGAGAGAGGGAGAGAGAGGAAGGGAGGGAGGAAGGGAGAAAGGAAGGAAGGAAGAAAGGAAGGAAGAAAAAGAAAGAGGGAGGAAAAAAAGGAAGGAGTCAATGTGTTCTTATTTTCATGCAGACTGGAAAGCTTTGTACTTGAGTCACTGAAGCCCTAGGCTATGTTAACAACATTCTAGCCTTAGTAATGGCAGATAGTTCTGAAACAAATTCTTTAAGTATTTATTTACTTAGCACATATTTATTTATTTTCTGGTTTCCTTTTTTTGTATGAATCTGAGGTTTTATTTCCTTTGATAATCAGCTGGTTTCCTTTTTTAAAAGTTAAAATACAATCATGTGCTTCTGAATGTCCATTCTTCATCAAACAGCATAAAAATACAGCGGTTTCCTTCCTTCTTTGGGTTTTCTCTTCTGAAGGTTCTCATGTTACATAAAACTTAGATTAAATAAATGTGTATGTATGCTTTGCTCTTCTTAAACTCTCTTTTATTATGTGTGCCTCAGCCATGGGCCTAGTAATGGGTAAGAAAATAAGTCTCCCTTTCCTATGATTTTCTTTTATAGATAAGATCTCTGCTCCTTGGGACTTATACTCAAATAGCAAAGTGAAACACAACAAACAATAAATAACAGTGGAACATAATTTCTGTTACAAAATGAAAAGGCAGGTCCATTGTTTGAGGGGTTTGGAGGTAGGAAGGATATTAGAGTGAAACAGATATTATTACCTCATGCACATATATAAGTGCATGACTGATGTGATCCTACAACATTACAATCAGAAAAATGAGAAATTATACTCCATTTATGTATGATTCATCAAAATGCATAAATGCATTCCACTGTCATGTATAACTAATTAGAACAAATAAAATTTTTTTTTAAAAACTGTGAAGTTTGTGTCCATGTCCTCTATTCTGTACCATTTATCTACCTGTCTATTTTGGTACCAATACCATGCCATTTTTGTTACTATTGCTTTGTAGTATAGTTGAAGTTCTGGTATTGCTACGCCCCCTGCTTCACTCTTCCTGCTAAGGATTGCTTTAGCTATTCTGGGTTTCTTATTCTTCCAGATGAATTTCACAATTGCTTTCTCTATTTCCATAAGATACGTCATTGGGATTTTAATTGGAATTGCATTGAATTTGTATAGCACTTTTGGTAGTATGGCCATTTTGACAATATTAATTCTGCCTACCCAAGAACATGGGAGGTCTTTCCATCTTGTAAGGTTTTCTTTAATTTCTTTCTTTAGAGTTCTGTAGTTCTCATTGTAGAGGTCTTTCACCTCTTTTGTTGGTTGATTCACAAGTATTTTTTTTTTTTTGAGGCTACTGTGAATGGGGTAGTTTTCCTAACTTCTCTTTCCAAAGATTCGTCACTTATGTATAAAAATGCATTAGATTTATGAGCATTGATCTTATGTCCTGCTACTTTACTGAATTCACTTATGAGTTCTAAAAGTTTTCTGGTGGAATTTCCTGGTTCCTCTAAATATATAGTCATGTCTTCAGCAAATAGGGATACTTTGAATAAATACAATTTTCTTATACTAGACAAAGATGCCAAAACTATGCAATGGAGAAAAGATAGCCTCTTCAACAAATGGTGCTGGGAAAACTGGAAATCCATATGCAGCAGAATGAAACTAAACCCCTATCTCTCACCCTGCACAAAACTCAACTCAAATGGATCAAGGACCTCGGAATCAGACTATAGACCCTTCATCTTATAGAAGATAAAGTAGGTTCAAATCTTCAACATGTCAGCTTAGAATCAGATTTCCTTAACAGGACTCTCATAGCACAAGAAATAAAAGCAAAAATCAGTAACTGGGATAGAGTCAAACTAAATAGCTTTCTCTCAGCAAAGGAAACTATCAGCAATGTGAAGAGAGATCCTACAGAGTGGAAGAAAATCTTTGCCACTCATACTTCAGATAGAGCACAAATTTCCAGAATATATAAAGAACTCAAAAAATTCTACACCAAGAAAACAAATAACCTAATCAACAAATGGGCTAAGGAAATGAACAGACACTTCACAGAAGAAGATCTATAAGCAATCAACAAATAAATGAAAAAATGTTCAACATCTCTAGTAATAAGAGAAATGCAAATCAAAACCACCCTAAGATTCCATCTCACCCCAATTAGAATGGCCATTATCAAGAATACAAGCAACAATAGGTTGGTGAGGATGTGGGGAAAAAGGTACACTCATACATTGCTGGTGGGGTTGCAAATTAGTGCAGCCACTCTGGAAAGTAGTGTGGAGATTCCTTAGAAAACTTGAAATGGAACCACATTTAACCCAGCTATCCCACTCCTTGGCCTATACCCAAAGGACTTAAAATCAGCATACTACAGCGATACAGCCACATCAATGTTCATAGCTGCTCAATTCACAATAGCCAAATTGTGGAACCATCCTAGATGCCCCTCAATTGATGAATGGATAAAGAAACTGTGGTATATATACACACAATGGAATATTACTCAGCCATAAAGAAAAATAAAATTATGGCATTTGCAGGCAAATGGATGAAATTGGAGAATATCATGCTAAGTGAGATAAGCCAATCTCAAAAAAACAAAGGAAGAATGATATCACTGATAAGTTGATGATGAAACATAGTGGGGGGTGAGAGGGGGGCAAGAATGGAGGAAGGAGGGACTGTATAGAGGGAAAAGAGGGGTGGGAGGGGTGGGGGAAGGAAAAAATAACAGAATGAATCAAACACTATTACCCTATGTAAATGTATGATTACACAAATGGTATGCCTTTACTTCATGTACAAACAGAAATAATATGTATCCCATTTGTATACAATAAAAATAAATTAAAAAAAAAACTGTGGAGTGACAAAGAATGTCAAGATAGGCCTGGCACAATGTGCATGCCTATAATCCCAGTGGTTTGGGAGCCTGAGGCAGGAGGATCACAAGTTCAAAGCCAGCTTCAGCAAGATAGCAAGGACTTAAGCATCTTAGACCCTATCTTAAAATAAAATATAAAAAATGGCTTCGGATGTGGCTCAGTGGTAAGCATCCCCAGTACCAAAATAATAATAATAATAAAAAATTCAAGATAGGAATAGTAGATAAGTAGATGGCCCTTCTAAGTACAGGGCCATGAGAGACATGTCATTCACCCATAAAGCCAACACTGACAATAAGAATAAAAAACAGTAGTTTCAGATATTATATGCCCACAAGTACACACATGGAACATGTGATAGAAAAGAAGGATGGCAGAACTACTCTGAATAGTTAGGAAAGGCCTCTCTGAGAACCAGCAAAATGCAGAGAACATGTCTCTAGACAACATATATAAGGGCCATCTAGATAAAAAGCTTCAGATGTCTATGTGCTCTAGCAGTTCTCTTTGCAACTGGGGAAGGACAATCTTAAAAGTAGGGTTTGCATCCAAGCCAGGTATTTCTGCCTGAGCCTATGGGAATCAGAGAAATAGCTCAAACCAAAAGAAATCCCTTAGGAATCATTGAAAAATGAAAGGTCTGGAAAATGGGATTCATTAGGCCAAAGACTGGGGCAGAGGACAGGGGATCCACATTTTCCATGTCTTCCCTAAGCAGTATTAGAAACTATGAGAGAGGAACGGTAAGTATCATCTGAAGGAGAAGGCAAAGACACTAGGTCACATACATGATTGGATAGGAGTCTGAATGGTCATAAGGATGGCATGACTTCTTCAGCTCTTTTTGGTGGACAAACTCTTTATTCTTTCCTATCACTGTTAATAACCTGGACCTATCAATTTGGTGAGACAGGACACTATCAGGTTCTGTATCACTTCCCACCCCCTGCGGAGGAAATGATAACACGTCCGCCTTTTTTGGTGCAGTGAAGCTTCTTCTCTTTAATGTGGACAAAAGGCCTCTCAATGCGGAACTACTCCAGGTCATAAGGAATACAGGGACCAATCAGAAAGTTGTCCCTGTGGCAAATGCTTGGACATATCAAATAAATACCTAAAACATGTACTGTACACAAGCCAAGCACAAGGTACATCAACCAATCAGGAGTACTTCCTGAAACTTGTTAACAGCTTCAAGCTTTTTCTGGCACCGCACCAGGCACCATCTTGAAGATCAGGCCAGGGTGTGCCCGCCTCTGGGGGCCCTCAGGGGCCATTGTCCCTGACAGTTCTGAAGTGAACTTCATATTCATTGCATCTGTTGAACTGTCTATTGTGAGAACCACATTTGTGATTATTTTCAGCCATGCAAGAGGACAGGTACAAGACAATTTTTGGTAGCTACAGGTTGTATATTGTTGCTTGGTTTAAAGGCATCACTGAACCAGCATTCTATTTACATTTTGAAATACAGAGCACTTGTGTTCTTTTAAATAATCATCAGTTCTTGGCATTTTTTTTATTCTTTCATGTGTTTTCTAAATTTTATTTTATATTTATTTATTTATTTTATTTATTTTTGTACTAGGGATTGAATCCAGGTGTGCTTTACCACGGAGCTAAATACCCAGTCCTTTTTATTTTAATTTTTAAATATTGAGACATAGTCTTGCTAAGTAGCGTAGGACCGTGCTAAGTTGCTGAAACTGGCCTTAACTTTTCAATCCTCCTGCCTCTGCCTCCCAAGTTGCTCAGACAACCGGTGTGTACCTGGTCATATTTGTTTATTCGTTTGTTTTAAATTCTTTCAAAATGAACCACTAGGGGAAAAGTTATATCATTATTTAGAGCTAAATATACAACTTAGAGTGAAAATAGAAATTAGAAAATGTTCCATCTCCTTTCTATTTTTCTGACTTGTTTCTCTCCATTATGAGAGTTTAAGAAATTCACAGAAAACCAAATCCCAAATATATTCCCCACATTTATTCTGGCCTGGATAGAAATTGAAAGTCAGTTCACTTGTTTGAAAGAGAGTTCTGAAAATATTTATCATATAATTGTTGAGGAAAAAATGTAGTTGTAATATTTGTAGTAATAACGTTCTGCAAAGATAAAAGTTTTTTTGTGAACTTGTTTAGTTTGAAAACATTTGCTTTCTGTTCCCTGTCTTAACAAGCAGAGTATTTTGGAGAATGTTCCATTTAAAAACCTAATAATCATTTCAATCTTGTTACAAAAAAGTCCATATCTAAACAGATTTGCACACAAATAATAAAATATGAAATTCCACTTAGCAAAATGTAAGTAATCATCTCATTTAGGGGTAAGGTAAGATTGTTTTTCTCTCTCTTTTTTTTCTATTTTCCTATTTCTCCATAGTAATATATATCATTTGTGTAATATAGAGGAAAAAAGAGCAAACCTCCTGTGCAAAATGTGGGTCAGGATTTTGTCTATAGGCCACAGTCAAGGGTTTAACAGGGACAGCAGAATGAGGTTTAGTTGCTTTGAGGTGAGAGGTGAGCAGGAATCAGGACCCAACAGGGAGAATGCAGAACCAAGCAATGACTACCATTGTGGAAGTTGTGCCAGCCCTCAGACCTGAAAGCAAGGGAATGGGGATGTATTTCTAGAACCTGGAGAGAGCTGGAAGCTGAGGGGACTGTGGCAAGGATAGGAGTGAGGAAGAGTAAGGAAGGGTGTGGCTAATTCCTTTAGTCCTGCTTTCTTCCTCCCAACTTTTTTCTCTTTCTTCTTTTTGGTACCGGGGATTGAACGCTGGGGTGCTTAACCACTGAGCCACATCCCCAGGCCTTTTTATTATTTATTTTGAGACAGGGTCTTGCTGATTTGTTTAGGGCCTCCCTAATTTGCTCACGTTGGCTTTGAACTCATGATCCTCCTGCCTCAGCCTCCAAGCAACAGGGATTACAGGAGTGTGCCACCACTCCCAGCTTCATTCCCCTGATCTGAATCCTGGAAACCCAGGTTGGGTACTACCAAGAGGATGGCCTCAAGATACAGAGCAGGACAGGGAGCAAAGGATTATGGATGCACTAGACAAATGGATTATAAGTAGCATAGGCAACAATGTTGTAATAATAGTGTATGGGCCATGGGTTATATCTCTTATATTTCTAATATTTCGAAAAAAAAATTTCAACCAGGTAGTGGCACACACCTGTAATCCCAGTGTCTTGGGAGGCTGAGGCAGGAGGATCACATGTTTAAAGCCAGCCTCAGCAATTTAGCAAGGCCCTAAACAACTCAGCTAGACCCTGTCTCTAAATTAAGAAAAACAACAACTGGGGATATTGCTCAGTAGTAAGGGGCCCCTGGATGCAATCCCCAATCAATTTTATTTATTATTCTTCATTTTCTTCTTGGCTCTTCATAAACTCAAAATAAATTCTGTCTGCCAGAGACTAAACTCTTAACATAGAAGCATCAGAGGTTGAACAAACATTTGTTAAAAATAGAAATCTGTTAGTTTTTTGGACTTATTTCTGGGGAACTTTCCCTTCATGGCTCTGATGGAATCTAGGGCACCTGCCTCCTTTGGCTACAGCATGGACCTGTGATTCAGGCTGGTCAATCAGCATGCCGCATCTTCCTGTATGTAGGAATCAGAGTACAGGAGCCACTGGGGTCACTCACTGGCAGGAGCTCTGGGCAGTGAAGAACCTCTTTCTTTTTGAAATCAGAACTATAGAGACTGTGTAAGTCTGTAGCATCAGTCACCTTTTCCTGCCAGGCAGAGAGAGCCTGTTGGTGAGTGCTCCCATCCTGGAGGAAAACAGAACAGAAAGATGGAGGAAGAACAGATTCCAGATGACTATATTTGAATGCTGGACCTCTGCCTCTATCAGAGCCCCTAGACGTCTCAGCTCTATGTGCCAACACATTTTCTTTTCTGTGTTGTTTTCAGGTATATTTCTCACACTTGAAACGGAAGGAGGCCTGATTCTAGAGCCTCCAACATGGAAGATGAGCTTGATGGCAGCTAGTATTTGGGTGATTTTACCTGAATAATGTTCATTTATTCTTATGGTATCCTTAGAGGAAGACAGTGCTGCTATTGTCATTCTTCAGATAAGCAAATTGAGGTGAAGTAACTTTCAGAACTCATCCAGGGACCAAATTGTCATTCAGATCAAAGCTTTGCTTGCCTCTGAAACATAGACTCTTGGCAGAATAATTATGCAATTTGTCACCTTGACTGGGTCAGTTTTACAAATGGAATAATACCTATGCCAAAATAATAGGCACAGTAGTATAGCGTAAGTTCTGGTATTGTGATACTTCCTGCTTCACTCTCCCTGCTAAGGATTCCTTCAGCTATTCTGGGTCTCTTATTCTTCCAAATGAATTTCATGATTACTTTCTCTATTTCCATGAGATACGTCATTGGGATTTTAATTGGAAATGCATTAAATCTGTATAGTACTTTTGGTAGTATGGCCATTTTGACAATATTAATTCTGCCTATCCAAGAACATGGGAGATCTTTCCATCTTGTAAGGTTTTCTTTAATTTCTTTCTTTAGTGTTCTTTGGTTTTCATTGTAAAGATCTTTCACCTCTTTTGTGAGACTGATTCCCAAGTATTTTGTTTTTTAGGCTACTGTAAATGGCGTAGTTTTCCTAATTTCTTTTTCAGAGGACTCATTACGCATGAATAGAAATGCATTAGATTTATGAGTGTTGATTTTACATCCTGCTATGTTACTGAATTCTTTTATGAGTTCTAGAAGTTTTCTGGTGGAATTTTTTGGATCTGCTAAATATAGAATCATGTTGTCAGCAAACAGTGATAGTTTGAGTTCTTCTTTTCCTCTTTGTATTCCTTTAATTTCTTTGGTCTGTCTGATTGCTCTGGCTAGAATTTTAAGGATGATGTTGAATAGAAGTGGTGGAAGAGGGCATCCTTATTATGTTACAGTTTTTAAAGGGAATGCTTTCAGGTTTTCTCCATTTAGAATGATGTTGATGCTAAATATAACAGCCTAATAGCAAGTTAGAAAAGTGCATGGGCCAATTAAAAAATTCTGATAACACCCTACTTTCTAATTTGGCACCTTTTTTGATATTTTAAATGTAACCAGGCTATGTTGTATTTCACTAAATGAATTTAGATGAACCATTGCCCAAGTCAAATATTGAATATTACAAAAGGCAAAATTTATGTAGTACTTATTGTACATGATATGAATTTGAAACATGAAATTAAATAAAAATTTTCTCCCCCACCCTCCCCCCAAAAAGAATGATGTTGACCATAGATAGCCTTTACAATGTTGAGGTAAATTCCTATAGTTCAATTGTTTTGGGGGGCATTGATCAAGAAGAGGTGCTTATTTTATCAAATGCTTTTTCTGCATCTATTGAAATAATCATATGTTTCTTTTCGTAAAGTCTTTTGATGTGGTAAATTACATTTATTGATTTATGGGTGTTGAACCAACCTTATATCCCTGGGATGAACTCCACTTGATCGTGGTCCTCTATCTTTTTAATATGTTTTTGTATGCAATTTGCCAAATATTTGTTAAGAATTTTTGCATCTATGTTCATTAGGGATATTGGTCTGAAGTTTTCTTTCCTTGATGTGTCTTTGTCAGCTTTTGGTATCAGGGTGATACGAGCTTCATAGAATGAGTTTGGGAGGGTTCCCTCCTTTTCTATTTCATGGAATACTTTAAGGAGTATTGGAATGAGTTCTTCTCTGAAGGTCTTGTAGAATCCATCTGGTCCCAGGCTTTTCTTGGTTGGTAGGCTTTTGATGACTTCTTCTATTTCATTGCTTGAAATTGATCTGTTTAATTTGCGTATGTCCTCCTGGTTCAGTTTAGATGAATCATATGTTCTAGAAATCTGTTGATATCTAAAAGATTAAAAGAAAATCTAAAAGATTTTCTATTTTCTTGGAGTAAATATTTTCAAAATAGCTTCTAATTATTTTTTGTATTTCAGTAGTGTATGCCATGGTATTTTCTTTCTTATCACAAATTTTAGTAATTTGACTTTCTCCCTTCTTCTCTTCATTAGAGTGGTTAAGGGTTTATCAGTTTTATTTTTTTCAAAGAACCAACTTTTTGTTTTGTCAGTTTTTAAAATTGTTTCTTTTGTTTCAGTTTCACTGACTTCAGCTCTGATTTTAATTATTTGCTGTCTTCTTCTACTTTTGGTGTTGATCTGTTCTTTTTCTAAGATTTTGAAATATAATGTTAGGTAATTTATTTGTTAACTTTTTATTGTTTTAATGTATGAGCTCAATGCAATGAATTTTACTCTTAGTACTGCTTTCATACTATCCCAGAGATTTTGATATGTTGTATCATTCATTGTTCTTGTTTGCCTCTAAGAAATTTTTATCTCCTCCCTAATATTTTCTGCTATCCATGCATCATTCAAGGATATTGAGGAAAACCTTAGAAGATGGAAAGATTTCCCATGCTCTTGAATAGACAAAATTAATATTGTTAAAATGGATATACTACCAAAACTGTTATACATATTTAATGCAATTCCTATTAAAATTCCAAAGACATTCTTCATGTAACTAGAAAAAGCAATCACAAAATTCATTTGGAAAAGCAAGGGAACCAAAATAGCCAAATAAATCCTTAGTAGAAAGAGTAAAGCAGGAGGCATCACAATACCAGTACTTAAACTATACTACAGAGCAATAGCAATAAGAATGGCATAATATTGCCACCCAAAATAGGTGGACCAGTGGTATGAAATAGAAGACAGAGAGTCAAACACTCATAAATACAGTTATCTCCTGATAGACAAAGGTGCCTAAAACAGATTGGAGAAAAGATAGCCTCTTCAACAAATGGTGCTGGGAAAACTGGAAATCCATATGCAGCAAAATTAAATTTCTGACCCTGCACAAAGTCAACACAAAATGGATCAAGGACCTAGAAATCAGACCAGAGATCCTATACCTAATAGAAGAAAAACTAGGGCCAATATTCATCATGTTGGCTTAGGACCAGACTCACTTAACAAGACTCACAAAGCACAAGAAATAAAAGCAAAATTTAATAAATGGGATGGAAACAATCAACAATGTGGAGAGAGAGCCTACTTAGTGGGAGAAAATCTTAACCAACACACTTCAGATAGAGCACTAATCTCCTGAATTTATATAGGCTAAGGAACTGAGCAGACACTTCACAGAAGATCTACAAGCAATCAACAGATATATGAAAAAATATTCAACATCTCTAGTAATAAAAGTAATGCAGATCAAAACTACCCTAAGATTCCATCTCACCCCAATTAGAATAGCCATTATCAAGGATACAAGCAACAATAGGTGTTGTAAAGGATGTGGGGAAAAAGGTACACTCATAGACTGCTGGTGGGGTTGCAAATTAGTGCAGCTACTCTGGAAAGCAGTGTGGAGATTCCTTAGAAAGCTTGCAATGGAACCACCATTTGAC
This sequence comes from Sciurus vulgaris, assembly GCF_902686455.1. Classification (NCBI taxonomy): domain Eukaryota; kingdom Metazoa; phylum Chordata; class Mammalia; order Rodentia; family Sciuridae; genus Sciurus; species Sciurus vulgaris. Next base: position 40,494,369 of record NC_136463.1, read on the forward strand.
TCAGCTATCCCACTCCTTGGCCTATACCCAAAGGACGTAAATTGGCAAACTACAGTGATGCAACCATATCAATGTTTATACCAGATCAATTCACAATAGCCAGATTGTGAAACCAACCTAGATGCCTTTCAATAGATGAATGGATAATGAAACTGGTATATATACACAATGGAATATTACTCAGCCATAAAGAAGAATAAAATTATGATATTTGCAGATAAATGGATGGAGTTGGAGAATATCATGCTAAGTAAAATCCCCAAAAAAAACCCAAAGGCCAAATGTTTCTCTGATTAGTGGATAATGATACATAATCCAGGAGTGGGTAGAAAAGAATGGAGGAAGATGGATTGTATAGAGAGAAATGAGGGGTGGGGAGGGGGCAAGAGGAAGGAAAGATAATGGAATGAGACAAACACCATTACTCTATGTACACGTATGATTACACAAATGGTGTTAATCTACATCATGTACAACCAGAGAAATGAAAAGTTGTACCCCATTCGTGTACAATGAATGAAAAATAAAATAAAATAATAGGCACAAACACATATTATCCCTGGAAAACTGAAGGTTGTCTAGCTCTTCATAACTGCATCATAACTGTTATGATCCTATTTTTCCTTTAAGAAAACTGAAATGTGGGCAGGAGAAGGAATCTGTCACATGCTCCAGCATGTGACTAGGGAGGAGAAAGATTAGCAAAGGTGGTACTTGGCCACAACCATGTTTTCTCAATGAGTAAATGGGAGAATTTCAAGGTTCATGGGCTCCTAATTTATAGGCCCATGTAGAGGCATGGATTATCAAGAGTCCCTGCTAGGTCAAGGGCTTGTCCCAAATCTCACAAACCAGGGGGACCTGAAGGACAATGATGACTTTATTGAAAGAGTAAAAAAAAAATATTGTGCCCAGTGTGGGGTTGTATACCTGCAATCTCAGCAAGTCAGGAGGCTGATGTAGGAGGATCCCAATTTCAAGCCCAGCCTTGGCAACTTAGTGAGGCCCTGTCTCAAAAAATAAAAAGGACTGGGGATGTAGGTCAGTGGTAAAGTACCCTTGGGTTCAATCCTTAGTACAAAATAAGAGACATTTATTTAGTAACTAGAATAACAAAAGTGTGAATTTTAAGAAAAGTATCATATGGTACCTGGAGGAGCAGCAATTAACAGGATGAATTGGGGACTGGATTAAGAACTAGGAAACCATAGTAAATGAGAACATTTCCATTACTCCATCCACTCACAAGATCATCTGGAGTATTCAAGAGTAATTGGGACAATATTTGACAAACTCTCTTGTTTTAAATTGCCATAGCTCATAGGAATTTACTGCTCATACTCTTTTCTCTGGGATCCCCTTTGTGTTATTGTGTGTGTGTGTGTGTGTGTGTTTGGGGGGGCATGTGCCACGTGTCTATCACTGTGCTGTGTGCTTTCGTGGTCATGTCACTAATACAACCTAGGAACAGGTCCTATTAGTATCCTGTTGAATGAGCCCCACTGAAGTTAAGGAACCTGGGTTGGGCCATTCATCTCACATGAACTTATTGTGTCCTTCTTTGGGCCAGAGTATGTTATGCACTTATTCATGAACTAACTTTTCCTTCCTTCTTTCCTTCCTTCCTTCCTTCCTTCCTTCCTTCCTTCCTTCCTTCCTTCCTTTCTTCCTTCCTTCCTTCCTTCCTTCTTTCCTTTATTTTCTTCCTTTCTTTCTTTTTTTTTTTTTTTTGGCACTGGAAAATTAACCCAGGAACACTTATCACTGAGTTACATCCCATCCCTTTTTATGTTTCATTTTGAGACAAGATCTCAGTAAATCACTGATGCTGGCCTCAAATTTGTGATCCTCCTGCCTCAGCCTCCCGAGTTGCTGGGATTGCAGTTTTACACCACCATACTTGGCTTGGTAAAGGTACTTCTGATGCTAGTGTTCCACATATCATTCTGGAGAAACCATAACAGAATGTAATGAACTGGGTTGAACTTTCAGGCATGAACTTAGGCAAAGTCCAGAAATAGTCAAGTGATCAGTGCCATTTTTATCCAGGAATGTGAGCTTTTAGTGGAATTTCAGTCACCAGCGCTGAATGGGAGAGATTTTGGGGTGCAGATTCCCTGGCAGCTCCTCAGCTTGCTCTGTGGTGGGCTGGTTTTTGTGAAGTCAAATGAAAAACCCTAGCTAGTTCCTGATCTTGTCTTCCCAAGGGAAGCTGAAGACAATCTTACTGCTTCCAAAGCACTGAGGGAGCTCTGGGTGTTTTACTAACATACATTTTCTAGCTCTGAGGAGGTTATTTCTATCTTTGTCAGTAATGTGAGATAAAAAGGGAGGAAAATAAGATTTCCCCAGGAGAGTACAGTTTAACAGAGTCGCGCAATGTAAACTGGGGACCATGATGAGTTTGGTGAAGTCTTATCTAAACCCCTCAGAAAGTCTGTGATCAGACCATCTATCTGGTGGCTGTAGTGTCTGAATCTGATACCTGGGAACCAGAACTTGGCTGCCTGAGAGAATGGAAGAAGGGCCCGTAGGCTTCATGGCATGCAACCACCTGGCTCTCTTCCAGGGAGGCTGTGGGCCTCCCTGAGTGAGGCAGACAGCACTGCAGAGAGACCCACTGAGACCAACCTCCTGTAGCTTCAGCAAAGAAAGCAGATTGAATGTCTCTTCATTTTGCTGCTTACATAGTTCTGAAGGTTTTGGTCCAAAAAATAGCATAGTCAAGGCCCATCTGGATACCCCTGCCTCTGGTTTCCACTAATCCCAGTGGCAGGAAGACTGCAAGTTCAAAGATACCCTCAGCACTTTGAGAAGTCCTAAGTAAAGAAGCAAGACCCTTTCTCTAAATAAAATATAAAAAATACTGGGAATGTCATTCAGTGGTTAAAGACCCTGCATCCAATCCCTGGTATAAAAAAAGAAAGAAAGAAATCAAAACCCAACCAAGCTAATATGAACTGATATAACTGATATAACCAAGTCTGGAAATGCATGCATGTCTCCACAGGATAGGCGATGAACTATAAAAACCTGCAAGTTCACTTGTTCACATTCACTCTCTGCCCTTTGCCGCACCCTCCTCTCTTCTCTTTTTGGCTCTCTCTGCAATTAGTTTTGTTGCCTTCATTAGGTGCACATGCATATTTTTAAGATTCAGCTATGTTGTAGCATGTATCAGTGCTTCATTCCTTTTCAGAGCTTAGTAATAGTCCACTGTATGGACAAATCTCATTTTATTTTTCCATTCATCAATGGAAGAACATTTAGGTTGTTTTCATTCTTTATTGCACTTATGAATAAATATTCTGTGAATATTTATGAACATTTATGTTTAGGTATTTTTGTGTGGATTTTGTTTTAAATTCTCTTGGGTACATACCTAGGTGTGGAATGATTGTGTCATGTGGTAACTCTATGTTTAACATTTCAAGAAATTGCCAGACTGTAGTTCAAAATGATTACATCATTTCAAATTTGAAGAAATGTATGAAGAATCCACTCTACTGTCATGTATATCTGCAAAGAACAAATAAAAGTTAAAAATAAAAAAGAATCCAATTTTTCTCCAACCTCATCAACAACTGTAACTTTTTGATTATAGGTTTGTGCTTCTTATAGGCATTCATTTCCCAAACTGTTGTATAAAGTAGAATTTGTTTTACTGTTTGAAGGAAAAATAAAGATTCAATATATCTGTTTGTGGAGAAACAGAGGGGAGAAGCAGAAGATGAGGTCAATAGAGACCCAGTCTTATCTCATGAATTAACCTTAAGTCAGAGAAAAGATGTAGGTCAAAAATTCCTGAAAGCCCTGGAAGACTTGGGGACACAAGAAATTGAGTGAGACCTTGTCTCTAAGTTAAAAATAAAAAGGGCTGGAGATGTGGCTAAGTGCTTAAATGCCCCTGGGTTCAATCCTGGTACCATAAAAAAATTAAAAAATTAAAAGAACTGGGGATGTGGATCAGTGGTTAATTGCTCCTGGGTACAATCCCTGGTATAAATAAATAAGAAAAAAATGTGCTATCTTTCATATGTGTACATTCTACCACCCACCATGAGGTTCTCCCCAGATCCCGCCTGACGCATCAGCCCTTGGACCTCCATAACTGTGAGCTAAATAAACCTCTTTTCTTAATAAGGTTTGTCTGTCTCAGGCATTTCATTACAGTAAGTACAAATGGGCTAAGATAAGAAGTAAAAGTAGGTTTTGGGCATCAACCTTTCACTCATTGGGTGGCAAACACTGGGACCATATGCATAAACCTACATCATAGCCATTGCTCAAATCAGACTCTCTCTATATTTTTTCCTTCTAGGGAATTCTAAGCCTGACAATTATAAGTTGCTTTAATTATAATGAAGAAAAAAAAATCCATGATCTTATAAATCCTCATTTTTCTCAAAAGTTTGGTGTTTTTTAGTTTTACAGACTGGAACAAAATAGATTTTGAGACATATAAATTATTCTGAATTTATTGTCTCAGATGGGAAAACCAGAGCTGATTCATCGGAGAGTATTTTACTTCAGTCCATTAGCATGAACTTCTTATTGATGAACCAATAATGAATTCCCTGCCACAACCCTAAAATAGAATCTACTAATTCAAAATTAATATTCAGATAAACTTCTACCACATCAATCTGATTCCCCACCCATGGCAATTCATGTTTGACTTTTAATTTTTAGTCAAGATTGGTAAATACTGGGAGATACTTGTGCCAGGAACTTACTGGAAGACACTACTCTATCCTTCAGCATTTGGGAGTTAATGATACTTCTCAATAAACAGGGATTCTGAGATGCCAAGTCATATCCCCAGCACTTTTTATATTTAATTTAGAGACAGGGTCTCACTAAGTTTTCAAGGGCCTCATTAAATTGCTGCAGCTGGCCTCAAAGTTGGTATCCTCCTGACTAAACCTCCCAAATCGCTGGGATAATAGGCACGCATCACCATGCCCCACTGAAGTTCTGTTTGAAACAATGAGGAAACTGAGGCTTGAGAAAGTTAGTAAGTGGCATAGAATGGGAATTAGTCTTATATCTCTACTCCACCCAAGTCCTATTAATAGTATAAAATATTCACAACATAACTTGTATGGTTTTATTGACTTGACTTGTCAAATCAGTTCTGTCTTCTGTTTCTCCACCATTCCAAAGATTCAGTAGGCAAAAATATGGCTTCAAAAGAAAACGATTGAAGTCAAAATATTGTTGGGGCAACTGATTCATTCAGTTCAAATAAAAATTCCATTTGAGCAAGAGTTTTGAACACCAGATATGAATGTGTTCCTCCCCTCCAATGTTGCAAAATGAATGAGTCTATATGCATGGTAATTTGTGACAAAATTTGAATTGACATATTGGGTTAATACAGTATTATGAAAATCCATGGTAATTAAAGTGAATATTTAGATGACAGGCTGACAGATCTGAATGTATTTGAGAGCTCTTCTTAATTTTCTCTCCTCCCTAACTGATTCCTCAGCTTGCTTCAGCTTTCTATGGTTTGTTATTCAAATAGCAAATACACTGATCTAATCTGGGTATTATTGGATGATTTCAATCACTAAAATGATAGATTGAGATTACACTTATTTAAAAAATAAAAAACTCTGATCTTACACTTGGTTTTTTAAACTCTGTCCATTTGATATACTTTTTTTTTTGTACCAAAGGTAGAACCCAGTGTCACTTAACCACTGAGACATATCCTCAAATTTTAATATTTTCTTTAGAGACAGGGTCTTGCTGAGTTGCTTAGTGCCTCACTAAGTTGCTGAGGCTGGCTTTGAACTCACTATCCTCCTGCCTCAGCCTCCCAAGCTTCTGAGATTATAGGCATCTGCCACCATACCAAGCTATCCGTTTGCTCTTTAACTGAAGTTTGTATGGAAAATCATGGTCAACTGATTTTTCTATGGAATACGTATAAATGGATTTCAGCTGCAGGAGTACTCAAGGTTAGGTATTTGAAATTCTCCTGATTGTGGATTGATTGCTAAAGATTTAAGGAATTTTCTTTCTATTTTCCCCTCTCAATCTCTTTGACCTGACTCCTATGAGAAATGTGATACAGAAATGGTGGGCCAAGAATCAAGGCAACTAAAGGAAAACCCACCAGAAATTTACCTTTGGCTGCTGACAGCTCTAGGCTCAAGTATGGGGAAGGTTTGCACTCTGAACTCCACAGGTCTAGATAATTCTAGTAGATACCAATGAATTTAGTAAATTAAGAAAATGCTACTCCAAATCTCTGTTTTCTTAATAAGGGAGTTTATGTTTACCTAAATCATCTGGAAATTGACATAATATTTTCTCCTTCATATCCACGTTTGGATGAGCTTTTTCTTTGCCAAAACATCATGCTATTGAGAAGTGGTGGGTCCTATAAGATGTGTTTCAGTTATTAGATAGAACACTTTTCTCAAGAGAGATGTTTGTTCTTGTGATGACTGGTTATTCCAAAGCAAGTCTATACCTTGTGCCTTGCCTCTTCTGCATGCACCTTCTTTCCCTTTCACATTCTCCTGAGGATTGAACCAGTATAAAGTCCTCAAATGAGAATATTTTTGAACTTCCCAGTCTTCAGAACAGTGAGCAAAAATAAACTTAATTCTTTATATATTACCTAGCGTCAGGTATTTTGTTATAGAAACAGGAAACAGACTAAGATACCATCCATACACCTATGGAAAATATAGAACTTGCCATCTATATATCAGTTATTCAGATATATAGTCCTCACTTTAGGACCTTCAGTTGTCCATGCCCCACATGCTCACATATTAAGATAGAGATTAATGTAAAAAAGAGAGAAATCTATGTGATAAGCATTTTGCAAAGAAAAATAAAGATGCTATGAGAGGGTCATGACTAGTCTTGTGGCTTCCAGGATGAATAGTTTGATAAAGCTTCCATGATAAAATGCCATAGACTGGGGGTTACAACAGGAATTTATTTTCTGACAATTCTGGACACTAGAAGTACAACATCAGAGTGTATGCAGAGTTGGTTTCTTCTGAAGTCCATCAGCTTAGCTTGTAGAGGCCATCTTATCTTTGTGTCTTCACATGACCTTCCTTGTGTATGTGTGCATGCATGTACACACTTGCATCCTGATCTCTTCCTGTGAGACTGCCAATCACATTGGATTAGGAAACTACCCATAGGACCTATTTTTACCTTATCCTCCTCTTAGAAAGCCCTATCTCCCTAATCAGTCACTTTGCAAGGTAATAGAGTTTAGGAATTTGACTCATGAATTTGGCAGGGGACACAATTCAGCCCACACCAGAGTGACTTCTAAACTGTAACTTGCAGAAAACATTAGATTCAGTAAAGCCAAGAGCTGGGCAAGATAAAGAACAGTCTTTGCCAAAAATGCCCAAGTTTCAAGTAAGAGAAAGGAAAACACAGTGTTTTCCTTCATTTTCTGTTGCTATTATAGAATACCTGAGGCCAGATAATTTTTAGAGAACAAAGATTTACTTCTTACAGTTCTTGGGGGTGGGAATTCCAAGAACATGGTGTAAGATTTGGTGAGGGCTTTCTTGCTGTGTCATAACATGGTGAGTGTTGCCACATGCTAAAGAAGTGAATTCTCTTGGATTAAATTCAGGCTGAACCCTTCCCTTCATCAGGAGCCCACTACAAGATAATGGTTTTAATCCATTTATAAAGACACTTCTCTTGTGACCTGGTCATCTCTCAAAATTCCAACATGTATCTAGGAGGAGATGGTCAAGCCAGGAAACTGCATGTGATTTGGGATGACTGGGTTCTTGATGTTACATTGGAGACAATAGGGTTTGAGACTAGTGCCATGAGAAGGCTGGATCACAGAGTTCTGTGTCATGAGGATTGAATAATAGGACACAGGGAGGAAGGTTAAGCAGGAGACTGAGGATCAGATGTACATTAATCCAATCTAAAGACAACATATGGGTGCGTGAAGCTGTAGCATGGGTCTTGTGTAAGATATCAGGGGCTGTTCACTTTTCATGGAGAGACATGTGTTTTGGAGGTGAGGATAACTATAGGTTATGAGTGTTCTTCCATGGAAATGTTCTTTAATTCTCACAAATTAACCCCAATTCACAACTGAGAAAAACTAAGGCTCAGGGAGACAAAGGTTCTTGCTTCATTAGCTAGCAAGAGGTCTATGGGGAGTGGAACTCTCACCTTTCACCTTTCACCTATCACCCTGCTCTTCTGTTAGGAAATATGGCCTCCTATCTGAATAGTGAACTTGGTGACTTGTCATCTAAGAAATCTTGCAGTGGGTGTTCCTTTGTGTTATTCATGATATTCTTGTTAAAATGTTTGCTCTTTAAAGGGGAAAAAAAAATCTGTCATTTGAGAGGCGTTTATGGACAATAATTACAGCCACCATTTGGTGAAGCTGAGTGAGAAAACCCCAATAACTTGAAAGATAACCACATTCCATGTGCCACAATCTGTCATGGGCCAACGTTGATAGAAAACAGCCTGATGGTAACTTTTCTTTTGTCATTTCAAAAGGAACAGACATGTTTCAAGGACTCACTCTGAAACAGTGGTGCATTTTTTTCATTATTGGGTTGTTTTTCAACCACTTTCATGTACTATCCTCTAATCTCTTCCCCACTGTCCCTTATCATAACCTTTCCCCCAAAGGACTACATCTCTCTGGACTCTCTGGATACTGTTAGTAAGATCATATTTCTTTTCTTTCATCTTTGTTGTCTGAACCTCTGGGGGTTCCCAGAATTGTTCTAAGTTGCAGACCAAGAAACCTTTCTTATTACACTGTTACACCTCAGAAGGAGCTAGAGAGGAGATGGAAGTGGTTATTTCTCCTCAGTCAGTTTGAAAGAGCTGAGGTTTCAGTAGTGCCCGCCTTCCTCCTCTCTGTCTTTAGGATTCTGTTATGGTTTTCATGTGGTGTTCCCCAGAAGCTCGTGTGTGAGACAATACAATAATGTGCAGAGGCGACATGATAGTTTATAAGAGATGTAACCTAATCAGTGGATTAATTCACTTATATGGAATGACTGGGTGATAATGTAGGCAGATAGGTTGTGGCTGAAAATGATAAATCGCAGGAGGCCTGCCTTTGGGGATTATATTTTATCCCTGGTTAGCACAGCTTTCTACTTCCTGGTTGCTTGTCCTCAGCTGCTTTCCTCTGGTATACCCTTCTACCATGATGCTCTGCCTCACCTTGGGCCCCGAGCTATGGGGTCAGTGAACCAAGAACTGAATTTCTGAAAAAAGAGTCAAAATAAACTTTTTCTCCTCAACATTTCTCTTGCCATATCTTTTGGTCACAATGATGAAAAGCTGACTAAAACATCTTCCGTCTCACCCTCTCCCTGTACCCATTTTCCCCAAGACCATTCTGCCTTGAACAAAATTTGATTGAACCCCACATTGAATCAAAAGATTTGTATAACAAGTCATATATGGTAGAAATGAATAGCCTAATAGTTACACATTTGGATGAGTGTGTCTCAAACAGGGGATATTTTTATCCTCAAAGGGAACTTTGACCATGTCTGGGAATAATTCGTTACATTTTAGGGAAAAGAATGTGGGTAAAAGTGTTAGTCAGAATTCCATCAGCTGTGACCAAATACTTAAGAAAATGAGATCTAAGGAGAAAAAAGTTTAGGCTTCTAGTTCAGATGTTTCAGTCCATGATCACTTGGCCCAATTGTTAGGCGCTTGTGGTGAGGCAGAACATCATAGTACGGAACACGCTGCAGAGCAGAACTGCTTACCTCATAGCAGCCAAGAAGAGAGAAGAGCTGTGAGAGAGAGGAGAGAGAGAGAAGATATATCCTTCAAAGTCACACCTCTAGTCTCAATGACCCATTAAATTGTGAAGTCGTCAATGGATTAATCCACTGATGGATTAACATTTAGTGGATGGAGTCCAGGAATGTTACTAAACATTTAGAATGCACAGAATTACATCCATAGCAAAGAAGTATCTAGTTTGAAATGTCAATAATGCAGGGATTGAAAAATCTCAGTTTAGATAATTTAAGACTTTATTCTATGCCAGGCATATTGTAAAAGTAAGGGATTCTTTGTTAAATGAGACTTTTGCCCTCTAAAATTTAGTGAGGTGGGTATATACCATTTAGAATAATTTCAGATGCAAGCTACAAAACATTCAAAAAGTCTCAAAGATCTTTTAACTTTCTCCTACAACCAAAATCTGGAAGTAGGCTGTTAAAGGATTACTTTATTGAAGTACCCAACAAGATCAGGTATCTGGGTGAGTTTTCCCTTAATTTTTTTTTTTTTTACTTTCCTCTCGTGGCTGCAAAAGAGCTGCCACAGATCCATTCTCACCACAAAGGCACGGTGGATGAAAGGCATAAAGGTATCTCCTCTGATGCATTCATTTTTTTTCTGATGAGGAAGAAAAATACTTTCCAGAACCTATGTACCTGGTAGGCTTTCTCTTGTATCCTACGTGCCAGGATTATCTTAAGCGTGAGATTAGAATGGAATGATCATTCATGACATGCATGAGGGTCAGCAGAATCCTTTTGTAAAAAAGCCATGGGGCAAATATTTTAGACTTTGTGAGAAGTATATGATCTGTGTCAAACATTCCTCTGTTAACTTTGACAACTTAAAAATATAAAAAGCATTTTTAGCCTATAGGCTGTCCGAAAAACAGGTCACAGGTTACTAGAAAAAGTGCTTCCTAATACCTGAACAAAAATCAAGGCCCTGCTAGAAAGGAAAATAGCATAATGCTGGTACTTGGGTCTGTCCCAGAAGAATGCATGGCTAAATGATAATCATAATACAGGACAATATCTGCTTAGGATGTACAGTACAGGCTGTAGTCACCAGTCTCTGAGATGGCCTCCATGAGCTATTTCTTTAGGATTCATGCCCTTGCATCAGTTGGTTTTCTGGGCCAATAGATGGCAGTATGTGACTGCAGACAAGATCATGGCATATGCCACTTGCACCTCACTCTCATAGAATTCCCTGTTTGGGGAAGCCTACCACCATGTTGTGGGCATTCATGTCCATGTAGAGAGAAACTTAGGCTTTTGGCCCACAACCAGTGGGAACTTGCCAGCCACATGAATAAGCCACCTTGGAGGGGATTCTCCAGTCCCATGTAAACCTCAGTTGACTGCAACACTGGCCCATACTTGATAGGAACTTATGAGACACCCTGAGCCCAGATGTCTTTTCTGAGATGCCTCTGAGTTCCTGAGCAATACGAACTGTAAGATAAGACATACCTATTATTTTAAGTCCCTTTCTTTCAGGGCAATTGGTTTTGCAGTCATAGATATTTAACAGGCTTTTAAGGGGCAGGTTGGGAACACCTTAGTCCCAAGACTGAGGAATGACATTTTCAGATACTAGTGAGACAGTGAGATGTTGAGCTGGTAATGGGGACAGCAGGTGAAGATTTAGGAAACCTGGGACCTCCAGTCCATTTGTCAACTGGGATAAAATGAATTCAACTTCTTTGTATGTCATGAGAAAATCCTGGGAAGGAAAGGGTGGATAATTATCAGAAAAAAGTGAGAAGACTACCATAAGCATGTAGAATAGCTTTCATATTGTCATACAAGTCTCAGTCCTGTTTTCTTTGAAGTAGTATATAACTCAGCCTCTCCCACCATCAGTCTTGGAAAACACAATACAGAAAATCCCACATAGCACCAGGAGAGGTTGGACTGGAATACAAGGGTCTCATTAAGCAAAGAGATTGGGTGCAGGGTGGTTCATGACCAAGGATAATAGCCTACGTACTCCTCCCACTGCACACACCCAACCCCCAGAGAATTTGGCACTTGATATGCACCTTCTCAGCATCTTTTCTCTGATATGCATGATTAGAAGAGTTGAAAACATGATATTTAAAACTCAGATCTAATATTTTGTAAATTCATGATGCTAAGGTATTTGCACGACTCTCAAAGTTCTGTCAAATAGCTTCACTGTCCACTAATAGAGAAGACCAGTCCTAGATGTGGTGTTGAAGTCGAAATACTGAACTCACATCAAGTTACCAAGGAAAGAGGATGAGCAATGGGTGCTAATTTATTATTTATCTTTATTGTTGTATTGACTGTTCTTTCATTTTCCAAGCCCTGCAGGGATGAACAACAGGAAGCTGTGGAGTTTTCCTTCATAGATTCTGCAGTCTAGGGGACAAATGACAAGGACCCTAATAACCTTCCTTACTTCATTCCCCTCTCCTCATTTTGCTGTACACCATTGTTGTCCTCTAAATAAGACTGATGCTTAGAAAAAGTCTGGAAACAGCCATTTTTGCTTGTTTGTGAGTTTAATTCTCTGTGTCACAGTGCATCTAAACTTCATTTATTTTATGCAAAGGAAGACTTAATCTTCTGTTCAAGAAGTCTGAGACTATATTAACAGACTTCTTTTAATTTGGTTAAGCTCACAATTGAAATATCTTCATTGGCAAAATGGGGCTCATAAAATGGGTACTGCCTCTTTGTCACTTCTGACAGCTTAGCACTTCCCCTTTCATTGCTTAACTGGTTACCCCAACCCTAGTACTAGGTAAATCTGGTCAGACTATCAGTCACAACCACTCCAGTCGTAAGGAACCAAGCCTGTGAATGATGATCACGTGTTCCACCGACCACAGAGACTGATTCAAGGTAAGGCTGCATGAAGTGAAACTATGATGTTAACAAATGAAAGCAAAGACAAGACACATAAAGGGAAGAAGAAAGAGAATGAGAGGGAATAATGACAGATTGCAAGAGATAGAGAGTGATGTGGTTCAGACTCTGTATGTAGCCAAGCTCATATGCAGTCCACTTTATGCAAGCCAGTAAATTCTCTTTTATGCCTGAGCATCTTTAAAAGACATACTTCTTTCATTTGCAACCTAAAGGATCCTGATTAATATGCTTAGTGTAAGGGTTACTATGAGGACTGAGTAAAATTAGATTTCAAAAGTCCTTTGTCCAACACTATACAAAAGCTACAGTAAGGTTCTCTGGGAGTTAACTCTTTCATCTTTCCACATGTCTCTAAATGTTTAATAAATATTATTCAATTCGGTTCTATCCTACAGTCTTGATACCCTGATAATGGGGAAACCTTCAATATTCCTTCCTTTGATTTTAAGTGAATGCATTTCATCTCTTAAAATTTTTAATTATCTCTTAAAATTATCAACAAATTAAATACTAAAACATAAAGTTGACTGTATTCTTTCATTAGGGGTTAAAAACTAATAGTTACTCAAAGTTAAGTGCCAGCACGTTTTTGTAGTACTTCAGAACCTTGAGGGAAACCCTGCTTTGTGATGTTTTGCTGAGATAGGAGTACACTGGCTGCCATTTGGGATGTCAGAATCTTCCACCATCCCATCCACCACCCTCAATTTTATTCATGCTAAAATGAATCTATTACAGCAACATTCCTGAAATTCTGAGGCAAGACAAAAACTTTTGTAGATGTTTTCTCCAATTAATTTCTCTCCTCATTTTGGATGCTTAGAAAGACTTACTTTTCTGCAACATTTTTAGAGAGTCCTTTGGAGCCTGACTTAAATAGTTAGAACCACAATTACTCTAATTTTTCTCCCCAAACTTGAAATACATGTGTTAGAAGCATGGGACTTGGCCTTTTCTCCAAAAGGCAGAACATGTTTGCAAGATCATTTAAAGATGCTGAAGATTTAATCTTTTAAATGAAAGGCGGGGTGCCAAGATTTTAAAGTTTGGGGCATGTCAGCTTCCTGCTGACAGAAGTTGTTTTGAGAGCCAGGCACAGTGTTTCACAACTGTAATCCCCACAACTTGGAGGGCTGAAGAAGGAGAATCATAAAGTCAAGCCCAGTCTTGGTGATTTAGTGAGATCTTTTCTCAAAATTAAACAAAAATGCTCTTGGCATGTAGCTCAGTGATAGAATATCCTTGGTTTCAATTCCTAGTGCAAGGAACAGAGGAGTCATTTTGAGTCCTCAAGAAGCTATTTAGCACATCAATTTCTAAGAGTTGATCTATAGACCCATGGGTCTTTTTATAAAGTATTTGGTAATTTAAAAAGTCTGGCTCTTTCTTTTTTTATTGTAAACAAATGGGGTAAAACTTGTTTCTCTGTTTGTACATGAAGTAAAGGCATAATATTTGTGTAGTTATACATTTACATAGGGTAATATAAAATGCTCTAATGTAAAATGCTATAGTGTTTGATTCATTCTGTTATTTTTCCTTCCCCCGCATCCTTCCTACCCCTCTTTTCCCTCTATACAGTCCCTCCTTCCTCCATTCTTGCCTCCCTCCCACCTCCCATTATGTATCATCATCTGCTTATCAGCGAGATCATTCTTCCTTTGGTTTTTTGAGATTGGCTTATCTCACTAAGCATGATATTCTCCAATTTCATCCATTTGCCTGCAAATGCCATAATTTTATTCTTCTTTATGGCTAAGTAATATTCCATTGTATATATATACCAAAGTTTCTTTATCCATTTATCAATTGAGGGGCATCTGGGTTGGTTCCACAATCTGGCTATTGTGAATTGAGCAGCTATGAACATTGATGTGGCTGCATCACTACAGTATGCTGATTTTAAGTCCTTTCGGTATAGGCCAAGAAGTGGGATAGCTGAGTCAAATGGTGGTTCCATTCCAAGTTTTCTAAGGAATCTCCACCCTACTTTCCAGAGTGGCTGCATTAATTTGCAGCCCCACCAGCAATGTGTGAGTGTACCTTTTTTCCCCACATCCTCGCCAACACCTATTGTTGCTTGTATTCTTGACAATTGTCATTCTAATTGGGGTGAGATGGAATCTTAGGGTAGTTTTGATTTGCATTTCTCTTATTACTAGAGATGTTAAACATTTTTTCATATATCTGTTGATTGCTTGTAGATCTTCTGTGAAGTGTCGGTTCATTTCTTGAAATTTTATTTTTCATTCTCTATTTTCATGACCACAAAGTTTATCCTTTTTGTCATCATATTTATCATTATTTTGGTACTGGGGATTAGACCCAGGGACACAATGAACTATACCTCAAGCTCTTTTTATTTTGTATTTTGAGACAGAGCCTCTCCAAATTGCTGAGGCTGACCTTGAACTTGAAATCTCCTGCCTCAGCCTCCTGAGCCACTGGGATTACAGACATGGCCTAGTCATTAAAACCTGTTACAGAGTTAGTAGTTGTTATTTTTGCTTACTCAAATTTAATATTCAAAAACTACACTTAGTGCATGACTTGTGTTACTGAGACTTCACATTCAGTATTAATTTATTATGTTCAAGGGCTCTAGTTGGTTTCTCTGTAAGAATCAATCCTTCACCTGTTAGGACGTCACACTTGCTATTTCCTGAACCTTGCAACAGTTTCTCAGTTCTTCTTAAAATTGTCTTCATCTTATCATTTAGATACCAGCTCAAATAGTCTCCAGGTTGACATCCTTGCCCCTCCTCTTCAGCCATTATTGGATGAATGCCACTTAAATCTGTAAAAAAGTAGCACCATGCTTCAGGGTCTTGGCCTTAGGACCTTGGTCATCTTACCCTGCTTCATTTCATGTGTTGCTTTTTTGTGTTTATCATCAGTCTTGCCCCTAGAATTTCAGCTCCTTGAGATGAAGGGCCTTATCTTGTTCATATCTGTATGACTACGTTCTAGAAACAATGCCAAATGCTGAGTAGGCACTTCATAAATATTTGCTGGATGCATGCACTATATAATTTCACACTCCATGAACATTTATTCTTCAAATTAGAAAGAAAAAAAGTGTTGTTGAGGCTCAGAAATAAAAGCATAATTTTAAACAGCAAAGACATAGATTTAAAATTCCCTATTCCCAGAATCTTACATCTTTTTCTGGTTAAGAAGTAAATGCACTCATAGGTCTATAGCTATTGTCTCTAAACTAGATTATTTCAAGGCAGAGTTTTTTGTGATGTTGTCACGCTTGCACTTGAGGTATGCCCAATGTTTCTTTCTTTCTTGCTTGCTTTCTTAATTTAAAGATAGGGTCTTGCTGAGTTGCTCAGAGCTTCTGCCAAGTGGTTAAGTCTGGATTTGAACTTGCAATCCTCTTGCCTCAGCCTCCTGAGCTGCCGGGATTAGAAGCATGTATCACTGCGCCTGGTGCCCAATGTTTCAATTTAACTCCCACCTTCCTAATCAATGGAGACCGTTCCAGACCCTTTGTATGAATGATTCCTTCATTCAATCAGCAAGAATTTAATCATGGGCCAACACTCAATTTTACCCAACTAAGGTCATTTGTTCCTAAAGACATCTGTCCTAATTCGGGTTTCATCTGTGATGTTACCCAAGACAAAGACTTTAGTGGAGGTAGTTTTGGGGGACCATAATCCCTGAAGGCACAAATAAGAATGTAGAAAACAATGTTTTTCTACACACAATACAGCAGGTTAGTACTGTAGGCAACTATGTCTCAATCCAGATATTGAGAAACTATCTGAAACAAATATAAAATCTCACTTGTGATGCAAACTTCTCATGTACGGAAGGTGAGAGGTACCAATTCCAGACATGGGACATTTTCAGTGTGCCTGAGATTATCTCCCATAGTCACAGGAGAATTCAAGTGAGTCAAGAGGATATGGGCAGTGCATCTACTACAAAATTATTCCTTTTCTATTCTGAGGCAGTGTTCATTTTGGAACTAACAAAGTTCAGACTGGAGTAGACCTAGGGCTGCTATGTGACCACATAGGTTGTGTAGCATACAGTGTAATTAACTGGCTTGCACAGATTGCAATGTATTTATTGTTCCCTGGATCTTTGCAGTGAAAAATCTGTAAAACATTCACAGGAAGCCATGCAATGCACTATCTGCAGAGTCATGCATGGTATTTTTGTTACAAGAAAATCCTCTTATGAAGGTCAATATTATTTTTGTAAGAGTGAATAAAGTCACTAGAAAGCAATAGAGGAAATTTCAGAATAAAGGAGACTTAGTTAACATACATGCATCAGTACTTAAGGTTGTACATGGCAACCAGACTCAAAAGACTTAATAGGTTTAAAACATGATACCATCTTTTTAGCCTTTTAGATGCTTCCAGGACCATATGCATAATACCTGGTCTTGTTGGAATGCCCATTTGCCACCCAAATGCCCAGAGTTTGGGCACTACTTTCATAAAGAAGGCATGTCTAGTTTGCCTTATTTTCAAGGAACATCTCTGCTACCTTAACACAAAGAAACTACAGCCTCAGTTCCCACTAATACTTTAGACCATTCCAGTCTAGCTCTTAGCTTTTCAACTCTCAGTGCAGTCCCAACAATTGGGGGGTTTTACAGTAAACAAGGCAGATGTAACCTCTCACATAAATCTGAATCTGTCATTCCAATAAGACAACCTTCAAATTCAGTTCAAAGTAGTTCTTAGTTCAGCACAGTCCTGATATTAACATTTTATTCACAGCATTTAATTTTATTTTATTCACAACATCCTACACAATCTTGATGAAAATTTGTATTTGTATGCATTATACAAAATCATAGCCTTCTCTCCAAATTCCAAGACAGTTGAAGATTGTTTCAAAGATTGATTCAAATCAATTGAAGATGCTATAAACTTTCATTTAAACAAATGCAGAATTCAACCGAAACTTTTCTCATTGTAAATTAATCTCATTGTTAATTGTAGAATATTTGATAAAGGGAATAGGCACATGTTATATATTTAAGAAATGTATTTCCCAAATTAAGTTTAAATCTTTATGATAACACTTGTCCTAATTTTCTTGCAATTTAAATCTTTCATTCACAGGTCTATAATAAAAGTTGAGAAGTAGAGGTGGGAAGAGAGGTGATCATCAACTGTCATTATTGATCAATTGCTGAAACAAACAGTTTATCAATAAGACTGAGGTAGTAATCCCAAAGACTAAAAATTCATATAAAAATTAAAAGTCCGGTGTGGTTGCAAGGTCCTACAGTGCCAGCTACTCAGAAAGTTGAGGTGGGAGAATTGCTTGAGCCCTGGAGTTCAAGGCCAACATGAGCAACATAGTGAGACCTGTCTTGTCCCATCCCCTCCAAAAATATTTCCATTAAATCCTAGTATACTGGGGGCACAGTACTCCCTGAGTACTTAGCAATGGTAATTTTTATACACATTAGGAGTGTATGGGAAACATTATACTTAAAACACTGTAGAAAATGTCTTTGCTTCAGAGGGATTAGTCAATAATTCTCTCAATTTTTGGAAACATTTATTTAGTGATGCTGGTGATCAAGCATATACACTCTACTGCTGAATAACATTCCCATCCCCTGGGAAATTTTATTTTTAACCATTCTTTCTCAGGTTTTACTCTAATGAAAAATCTAGGTTCTTTTATGTTGTATCTTCAAGCATCATAGAATCAGTGTCATTGATCATCATAATGATTTTTTTAAGAGAGGTGATTTCCTGCTCTTGTGACATGGCCAACCTGTTGCCAACTAGATTACAACAGAGTGATTTCTCATTATCCTAGTTGGAAGCAGCTGAATTTCCAAGAGCACCCATTCAAAAGAAATCATGGCAGGCAAATGGCATTGAACTCTTGGAGAGGGTAGGGATAAGGGAAATTAAGAAAGATTGCTGCACAGACTTCACATGCTCTTTTTTGAGAAACACATATTGCAAATTGATAGTCTCTGTATTGCAACTGTCAAAAATGTAGGACCAATATTTTTCTGAGGGAAAGAACACCTTGAAGATGTCAGTAGCAATATAAAATCTGGGTCTCTGGGAGTGTGCCTCCCACCTGGATAAGAAATAAGCAAATGATATAAAAAAGGAAAAATGAATTTACGCAGCTTGATTATATTGTGAAGAAGCAGCTAGCTTCTTTCTCTGGCAGTTCTACAAGAAGCCATTTCAATTTATAGAAACAAAAGCCAGGTGATACACATGTGTAGATTTAGTTTGACTGGGCTAGTCAGAGAACATGTCAGGTTCAGCCTCCTTGGTCATTCATTAGAATGAGGGAGTTCAAGAACTCTAGAAGCCCTGGACTCCCATATATTTTCCACCTATAAATCCCACTATATCAACTGTACTTAGTACATTCTTGCCATCATCATTTCTCCATGTCATCTGATCTCCCTCATTTAAAGAACTTGATCCTATTAATCCTATCACAGAGGCTGAGGCAGAAGGAGCATAAGTTAGAGCCAGCCTGGGCATCTTAGTGAGACCCTGTCTCAATAAAAAATAAAAAGGGTTAGTATGCAGCACAGAGTTAGAGTTCCCCTTGGTTCAGTACCACAAAAAATGACAAATACAAATAAAATAAAGAATTTGAAAAACAAAAAACTCATGCTGAGTAATGTAAAAGCACTAATTAAATGGTTCCTCTTTATAACCTGGCAGGACATTTTACATTTATTATCTTAAGGTAGGGTGTGTATTTTATCCATGTATATGCTTTTGATATCTTGATAAATTTTTGTGCTTAGCACGGTTGGTTAGTTATCTGGGTTATTCTGCATCTTTTGATTTTTTCTAGTTTTTTTATTTTATGATGTTTCATTGTAAGCTACTGTAAATCTTGACAATAACAAGTTACCTGATAACTTTTAGATAAATGATCATAATAAAATAAATTTCTCAAATGAAAGAGCAATGGAATTGGATAGATTTTCTTACAGTCCAGTTGATGCTGGTTTATGTGACTGTGTATAAAATGATATTGATGTAAAATTAGAATAACTTCATTAAGCATTTGTTTAAATGTTAAATGTGTTGTGTGCTGAAGATAGAGGTCTTCTTAGGTTTCTGTGTTACCTGTTTTTTTGTTTTGTTTTGTTTTTGTTTTCTTTTTTTATTGTAATGAATTTAAATGACACCAGTTAAATTAGCTTGAAATCCACAGAAGTAATTAGTAGCTTGATTTATGTTATACTAGATAAGTAGATTGAATCTAGTCATTTTATTCTCAGAAGGTAAGAATTCTGATGGAAACAGGTTAGAGGATCAATGCATGCAAAATACCCAAGTAGATTAAGAGGAACTTATTGATTAAAACTGAGAGCATTTCACTGAGCCCTCTCTTAAATTTAAAGAGAAGATCAGAATAAAGCACAGAATGTTTTTAAAGAATCCACTCATATCAGACCTTCTCATCATATTTTATGTTCTCCATGTTTTAAGAAAACGAGAGGCAAGCAAAATATTTCATCTATGTACTGAATTTTATAAAAATTCTTTTTTTGTGTACTACCCTCCCTTATTCCCAAAGAAGTGGAGTCTGTCATCTCTGGATTGAGACCTCTGAAACCATGAGACTGAAATAAACTTTTCCTCCTCTAAGTTGCTCCTGCAGTATGCTTTGATCACAGTGACAAAAATCTGACTAAAACAGTTAACACTTATGACCATGTTTTCCAAAAATATAAACTAATATAATTCTAAAGTTAAGTAGTAGGCATACATTAAAATATGATATAGCTTCTTTAAAATTTCACATCTCTTAGAAAAATAATCAAGAACAATGATATCAACAACTATATTCTTTCCTTTATTATTATAGAATAATTTATTTTTCTCATTTTAGGAAAATAAGAAAATATCTAAGGTTTTAAGCAAAACATGAAAATCCTCTTTGATTCTTGCATAGTATAGGTTATTATAGTTCACTTTTTCATTTATATTTTTAATACTTATGTATTTATACAGACAAACGTATAAAATTATAGCTAAATGTGTATGTGGTTTTTTTTTTTTTTTTTTTGGATGAAATTGGAGGATGTCATGCTAAGTGAGATAAGCCAATCTCAAAAACTAAAGGACGAATGATCTAGCTGATAAGCGGATGAGGACATATAATGGGGGTAGGAGGGGTTAGCGTTAGGGTTAGGGTTAGGTTTAGGGTTAGGGATAAGGAGGGTGGTAAGAATGGAGGAAGGAAGGACTGTATAGAGGGAAAAGAGGGATGGGAGGGGTGGGGGGAAGGGAAAAAATAACAATGAATCAAACAACATTGCCCTATGTAAATTTATGATTTTTAATTAAAAAAATGGAAAAAAATTCTTTAAAGAAATGACAGGAATGTTGAAAACGTGGGCTTTAAACTTTTCTACATTACCTGTGAAACTTTTCTCAGGACTGAGAAAGGTTACCTTTATATTCTGAAGGAAGAAATTTAATATGAGATAATGTTGTTGTGGGCCAGACTATATGTGCCTTGACCAGACAAACTCCATTTTACCTTGAAACTCCATTTCATGTAAGAAATGTTTCTCATGTGAAAACCCTGCCTCTGTAACCCACCTCCTGCTAAGGACACCTTATGTGGCAATGCATAGTGGCTGAAAAATGTTTCTTTTATTCTTGTGCAATACATTCTCCTGAAATTTACTCTGACTTGGGTTAGACCTGGGTTATTTTGACTTACTTTCAACTTCTCTTGTGGTTTTGACTCACTGTTTGCCTGTGGTTTGGGGCTATGAATATGTGCTCTAACTCCTGATGGAGGTTGAAGTGTGTAGAGTCAACTTGGTTGCTCCTTTTTGGTCTGTTGGTGATTGCATTTCCCTGTGCTGTTTCAAGGCTGATTGGGCAATTTATTTCAAATATGCCACAACAATACCACTGATTATTATTTTTATTATTATTTTTTTACGATGGGTTCTCTTGCTTTGTTGCCCAGGCTAGCTTTGAACTCCTGGGCTCAGTGACCCTCCCAGAACCGGGATTGTAGATGTATACCACTGTGCTCAACCTAGTTAGTCAATTAGTAACATGCATAGTTCTCTCCTATGCCCTCTTAATGACTTTTTTTTTTTTTTTTTTAGGTCATATGCCAAGCAGACTTTCACAGTTTTGAAGTTCTTTCTTGTCTTCCAGGATGATTAATATTACAGTATTAATAGCATGGTAATGTATTTTTCATAGTGTAAACTAATTTCTAATAATTAACTTATGTTAGTTAACTAAAAATAGACATTATTGGATTTCTCATCAGAGTATTTAATTTTTTTAGTTAGGTCTTGCAGTGGCTTTATGGTGAATGGCAGGTAAAGCAGATAAGTGTTTGTTAGGTACCAAGCTTTGTACCACCTGAGGATTATGTAAACTCAAATAATGGAAAATAATCTGAATTTGAATTTTGCCTTTATGTTTGACAAGTATTGATTTTTCTTTCTTCTTTTCCTTTTTGTTTTTTCTATTTGGTATGAAGGATTGAACCTGGGGCAGTCTATTACTGATCCACATATCCCTGGTAATGGATATGGAAAATAAGAAATTCCCAAAATAATGAGGCCTGAGAAAAAGGAGAAGGAGTAAAAATGAAGGCCATTCATTGACAGCTTTCACTTCCCAAGACAAATGTTTTCCAGATGCTGTTTGCAGGCAAAGAGGATATGTTTTATCATCCTCAAAAAAAAAAAAAAAAAAAAAAAAAAAAAAAAAAAAAAAACCCAGTCTCTAGGAGGCATTATCTTCTCCAAAGTAAATCCTCTTTAGACCCTTCCCACAGACTTTAACCAAAAAGGCTCACATTCCTGACTGTCTAAGCAAACTGATATATGTTCACTAGACCACCCCTCAAAATAACTTACGTATTATGTAAACCCAGTCCCTTTTTTTGTTCAGTGGCTCATTTTGAACCAGCTGAGTGGGTTCATGGGCACCATTTCATACCCCAGAATAAAGCGCTGAGATGACACATGAGGTTTGAGTCCTGCCCAGTCTTTTTTGTGCTAACACATGGTCCTTTTTATTTTTTATTTTAGACAGGGTCTTGCTCAGTTGCTTGGAATATCACCAAGTTTCTGAGACTTGCCTCAAACTTGGGATCCTCCTGGCTCAGCTTCCTAAGCCACTGGAATTACAGGCTTGCACCACCACTCCTGACTTCTTATAGTTCTTCTGTCCACTTACTGTTTACATGGTTTTGATTCACCTATGTAAGTGATGCCTTTATATAGTCTATATTGATCTTTCTTTGACATTGTCTTTTTTTCATATTTTTTGAATTTTCATTTTTCTTCCACTCAGGTATAATAAGTTTTAAAATATTCTACAAATATTACAGTATAATCATGAGATACAAGCTTAGTTGTTAATATTTTATTTTGCAGCTCTAAAGCAACATTATGTTTCTTGGGAGATGACTAGTATGCACCAACTCTTTTTTTTTAAATTATTTATTAACTTAATTTTTAAAATTGTCAGTGAATTTGTAATATAGTACACAATAGAGCAAATACTATATGAATTCTTAGATGTGTGATTCTTAAAATACAGATCTAGATGAATAAGGATTTTTGAGCTGTTTCAGAAAGCAAGTCTCAAAAAGAAGTTTTAATGCAGATTGACTACTTACTAGTTAAAAAGACAAAAAATATAACATTGGGTCTGATGTGAGAAGATCACCAAGATAAATTGTTAAATGAAAGAAACAAAATTTGGAATAGTGTGTACCTCTTTTTTTTTTTTTTAAAGGAAAATAAAACATATTAATATTTGCTTGTGTGTGTCCATAGTAACTTTGGAAGGATACAAGAGACCATTAAAACAAACGAGTAGGAGACTGTAAGGAACAAGGCTGCAGCTATTTCTCCCCTGATTCCACCCCTCCCGACACACCATTTTGTAATCTAGATTGTTAACTTTCTTGTCAGTCATTGGTCCAATTAGCCCAAGGGCTTTAACTATTTAAGGGTAATTCCCCTGCGCTTTGCTCTCCTTCCTCTCTCTCTCACTCTTCCTTTCTCTTCAGCCCTTAAGGGCAGACACTGTCTGCTAATAAAATCTCTTGTGTGAGTTCCAGTGTCTCTGGGTGCTTTCAGAGACTATACTCTTTACTTTGCTGAGTCTTTTTTTCTTACTTAAAAATGTTTTGAGTATATTAAAAATGAATGTCAAATTTGTTTTAAAAAGAAAACAATACAAAACTTAACAGTTTGTAAGTATAGCATAATTTTGGTTATTTTCCTAGGAAAATCTCTAAGGTAGCGAGACCTTGGATTTTTGCAAAGAAGTTTGTGAACTAAAAGGTACAAGAAATATTTTTAAATACTACCTCATTCTTCATCTTCTTGACCCTAAGTGGAAGAGAACTTAATTTATTGTTTTTTTTCTCCTTCCACCCCCCCTTTTTTTTTTTTTTTGGTTTAAAGACTAGTGGGGTAGAAGGTGCCTCTGTTGACTTGATATTATTTCCTCTGGATACCATTAAAACTAGACTGCAGAGTTCCCAAGGATTTTATAAGGCCAGTAATTTTCATGGAATATATGCTGACTTTCCTTCTCTGTTCTTGGATGTTGACATTGATATTCTCCCTGCTATAAAGTCCAGATAATGGGATTTATTTTCAGAATGGTATGAGATGATATAATTCCTTGTTCATTGTAGCTTATGTTCTGAGTTTATTTTCCATTCTTTAACCCACTCTTTTTGAAGAGGGAGCACTGGAGATTCTATTCAGTATCTTTGTAATAGAAAAACCTTCCCAGCAACTTGGGAGGCTGAGGATGCAGGATCACAAGTTTGAGGCCCATCTGGGCAACTTAACAAGACCCTGGCTCAAAGTAAAAAGGGGTGGAGATGTAGCTTAGGTGGCAGAGCACCCCTGAGTTTCAATCTCCAGTACCAAAAAAAAAAAAAAAAAAAAGAAGGAAATTAACCTTGCATGTATATAAGCATCTCCTGGGCTTTAAACAATACTGATGTCTATGTTTCACCCCCAGAAATTAAATAGGTTCTGAGCTTTGAGTATCAGCAGTTTTTATTAGCTCTCCAGGTGATTCCAGTATGGAGCCAAGTTTGATAACCACCATCTTGCAGAGTCCTGTGTAGCAGGTGATTGTAAGAGGCATCTTTCAGTCTTAAATTGTGCTTAAATTATGTGAGTGTTTCTTACTAGCACTCACCTTTATATTGAATCTACTTCTTGGTATGTTTTTCTGATACTTACCTCATTCAATGGTTTATTTCATGGTGTTGGGGATTGAACCCAGGCTTCATGCATGTGGAGCGGATACTCTGCCCCTGAGTATCTCCAGTTGGTGATATATACTTCTTATGGCACTCATAAATAAACTAAACCAAAACCAAAAATGACATACAGCAACCATCTACAAAATCATGGCCCTAGGATATTCTTAAATTGTGGGGTTTGATGTCTTTTTCAAGACAATTCATGAGAAAATATTCCTCTTATATTAACCTGACCTTTACATGCCAAGTCTGTGAGCATAACATTCACTTAAAAGATTTGTTGCTCAAAGACAAAAATAGTATTTCTGTTCTTTTGTATTTCAATTCTCCTTCCCCCTTTCCCTGCAAGCTATAGAACAACAAGCTCTTTGGGGTTTATTCTTGACTTTTTGTATATCTTGATACTTTGAGTAATTGGTTATAACAAGTTTTTATTGAGCACCCATCCTATGTCACACATGACTCTAAGAATGTATGAGGGGCAGGAATATGTCCCAAGTTTGTCCACCCTGGAATGACCTGATCACTGAAGAATTTAAATACTGATTCCCGTGTCCCACCCTCAGAGATTGTGATATAATTGATTTGAGTGTGTCTTTGGTGATTGGTTTTAAAAATTTATTCGTGGTGATTTTACCATGCAGACAAATTTTAAAACTTTGAGCTAGAAAATTGCAAAGGAATGTCCTTATCTCTTGGTCACCGGTTTCTTTGGTTTTCTCCTTCACCTGCACTTATTCTTTAGATCTTTTTCTCTTACATATTATACAAAAGGATTCCTGTGGGTAGGTGCAGTATTACTTGTCATCTTGGGGAACATGATGCTATCCTAATGATCATAAGACTATTTAATATTCTTTACTAGGAGTTTACGTAGAATGTGATTTTGAATTTGTATGGGGGTTGGGGGGAAGTGGTTTCCTTGCCTTTCTTGCTTTACTTTTTTTGTCATCCACACAACTTCAGCAAATGGAGGGTGCAAAAGAAGTAAAAACTCAGGGTTTAGAAATAGCTTTACTGTCTCCGAACAGATCTCAAATGAATTGCATTTTCCTTTCTGCTTGCTTTTTTCTTTATCTGTTTAAGTTTGTAGTCTGGGTATAGAATACCACTGTGTCCATCAGTGTCTGTGGACCCTTTTGAAAATGGATTGTGCAGAACTGAGGGATTGGCATGGAGGGGACTAAAGATTGAGAGAAGAAAAAGCCCCGTATTTACTCTTTTAGAGGGACATATAAAGAAAGTATGGCATGTGTACTTTGGTGGGGGATGGGTTAGTAGAGACTGGTATTACATAGTCCACATCTCCTCCTTTGATTAACTTGCTCTGATCCTCATTTGGAAACTTATTGTGTCATTTCTAATTAGTAGTCTTTTTGGATGCCATCCACTGTTTTTTGACAGTCCTAAAAAACAGAAGTATACCAGACATAGCCAAGAATTTGGGCAAGCTTGAGGCAGTTGACCATGACAAACTGGCACCTTCTCCATTTGCCCTGGGGTGAGTGTGGGATGGACATATGGATACTTCAGAAAGCACAGCTGAATGCCATTAGAGATTATAGTGTGTACATACTAGTGGGCCAAAGAGGGAAAAGCCAATAACCGCATGGGAAGAGACTGTGTTAACCATGTCAGGTTGCTGAACTGGTAGTGACTCTTTGGACCACAGGCCTGCTCATTTGTTAACAGCTTCAGTTTCTATTATAAGCTTTTTGACTTTGGAGGACTTTGGAGAACTGATTTTTACAGTAAAGCAGATTTGTTGAGAGTTTCAGACTTGATTGTGATATAGTCTAATGTCCTTCAAAAAGATGAATTTGTTACTCCTTTATCTTTCATGCTTCATCTTTTATGAAAGTGATAAACACTCTTTAATTAAAAGTGTAAGTATTAAAGCCCTTATATGCAGTTATGACTAGTTCATGTTAATAGAGGTAGATGTCTAGAGAATTTGATTTCAAGTTCTAATTATACATTTGAGGGTTTCCTTTTTGTAAGAGTAAATTGATGTTGGAGGGTACAGTGTTGCATAACTGTAATCCTAGCAACTTGGGAGACTGAGGCAGGAGGAGTGCAAGTTCAAAGCCCACCTCAGAAACTTAGGCCCTAAGCAACTTAATGAGATCCTGTCTCAAAATTAAAAATGGCTGGGGTTGTCACTCAGCAGAGAAGCAACACTGTGTTCAATATCTAGTATCACCAAAAAAAAAAAAAAAAAAAAAAAAAAGGTAAACTGACATAGTAAAAAGTATCTGTGGCTATTCTGAGTAACCAGCAATAATAAAATATTATAGAATAGACATAGTATTTTAAGTTAAAAATGTTTAAATTTTTTGACCTATTTATAAATCAGCATAGATGTTTGCTTTATGACAGTGTGTAAGATATTATAGAACACAGAAACCTCTAACCACTAACATTGTCTAAAACAGTTGACTCAGACAGTATGAACAACTTGTCATACAGCCTGGCAAGTGCTAGGATAGTTGATAAGCTCTGTCAGATTGGGGATCATGTTTTCTGCAATTTATGTCCAGGGTTGGGCATGTAATGAGTTCAGTAAATTCTGAAAAAATGAAGGTGGGTAAAAGTTACATGCTTATCATTTTAAATATTGTCTCATAATTTAATAGTTGTCATATCTTTCTAGAAACATAGTTCTTCATAGTGGGAATGTTTGTTTAAGCTTTTTTAAAGACTGCCTTGTTATAAATTTCAGCTGCTTCATTTTTTTCTCACTGAATATGGGAAATGGTTCTTGTTCACTGATTCATCCTCATTTGATACCTATGAAATACACATTGGCTGCCTCTGCTGGAGAAGTGTTGAGTTTCAAGGTAGACTATAAAAGACTTCAGAAATACATGCATACATTTTTTGGTAATAATTTCAGTTTTTCAATTTCAGTTTATTTTCAAGTGGTATATAAAAATGTAAAAACTGTGCCTATTTACGGGGTACTGTGTAATGTTTTGGTACATGTATATGCTGTTTAAAATCTAAAATCAAATATACTTAAATTTTTTATTTTTTATGGTGGAACTTGTCTAAATTTTTTTTAAAAAAATAATGAAAGGCATTTATCTCAATGTAGGTGGATTAAGCATGTTAGAATACAGTCTTGGTAAAAGAAAAATCCAACTGTTTTCCATTTACAAGAGATAGTCCTAAAACAATTACACAGAAAGTATTAAATGAAAGAGATCGAAGAAGACATCCATATAGGTTGGTTGGCTTTGTATTATGTCAGAATAACTGAGTTGGAACTACTTTTCTCAAAATTACTAGTTTTAGATTAGGCCAGCCACAGAAATTTGCAGAAGGATCTCTGATCTCTGCTGGCTCACTGTGTTGACCTCTGTTTTATGAGTTCTCCAGCTCCCATCTTTCCCTGCAGCTTTTCCAGATTGTGAGTTGAGTGTGTGGACCCTGCAGGGCAGGCTGCTTGATTTTACTTCAGCTTGTATCTCACAGGTTGGTGAGAAATAGATGTGAGTTACTATTTATTTTTCCTCACTTTACTAAATTTAGGGGATATCAAATGAAACAAAGTTGTGTAATGTTAATATTGGGCAAAAAAAAAAAAAAAAAAGGCATCAGAGAGACTAGTGTATAATGACACAAGGAACAATTCTGGGAAATATACCAAGCCTGAACTGTATTGAGTAACATAGTCCAGAACATATGAAACAAAAACAGACAAGACAATAAGAAATAAACAGAAGTATAGTTTTATTTGGAGATAATCATATCTGTCTGAAAGCTTTCAAGACTAAGCAGATGTAAGCTTACTCAGACTATAGAAGATTTGAACTACACAAGGAATTGGTATAAAGGATATGTATAGGAATCTACCCCCAGGAGTTAAGAAATACATATATTCAAGGATACTTGGAAGGTGAACAAAAGTAGACCCCATTCCATAAGGCAAGCTTCAAGTACAATAGAGAAAACATTGTACAGATCATTTGGCAACAGACTATAATTAAATCGATAGCCAGACTGTCCCTATCATATGTTTAGAAAAACTCTTTTATAAATAATTCGTAAGTCAAATAAAAAAATTATAATGTAAGAGATAAAATATTTTATACCCATAGCATACAGTTATGGTTTAAAATAAAACAAACCAAAATTAACAGAAGGACTAATAAAAACAAAACTACCTTTACTCCTCTCATTAACATAACTTTCTCCTTGCCCTTTCTCCCCAGTAGTAAGGAACAACCTCTACAAGTATTTTTGTGCATCTAGCTAGAAAATTTCTGTTCTCTGCTAGTGTTATTTTCCCCCTTATTTCCTCCTTTTTGTTAAAGTGGTATTGTGGATACCAACAAGGGTGCTTTGCCACTGAGTTCCATCCCCAGACCTTTAAAATTTTCCTTTAATTTTGAGACAGGCCTTCACTAAGTTGCTCAGGCTAGCCTCAAATTTGCAATTCTCCTGCCTTAGCCTGCAAGTAGTTGGGAAAACAGGCCTGGACCACTATTCCTGGCCTATTAGAGTTTCAATCCACATTGTCTGGTATATATACTCTCCTGTCATCATCATTGTGATAGGCAAGGTGCATAACAGGAATGGACTACACAGCAAGGAAAGGGTCCTTTATTAGACAACATCATTTTTCTGATAATGGATTGTTTGTCAGAAAACTTAAAATGAATCAGCCTGTATAACATTTATATAAAAACAATTTATACATACATATAGATATATAAATTTTGATATATTATGGTTTTGTTTTCCACATGCTTTTTTCCAATAGCAATTGCAAATGAGAATCTGTAAACTGTTTTGGAACCTACTATTTGCTTAAGAATATGATAAATTAGGGGTAAGAAAAAGTGAGGTTTTTAACAGAAAATAAAATAAATACTAAGATAATTTAAAAACAACTTCATTGAGATACAATTTATTAATTACACAATTCACCATTGAAAGTACACATTCAGTGTTTCTTTATGCTCACATGGTTGTGCCATCATTAGAATCAATTTTCAAACATTTCCATTGCCTCATAAACCTGTTTCTATTATCAGTCATTCTGCATTGCACTCTAGGCTCTGCACCTCCAGGCAGCCATTGGGCTACTTTTTGTTTGAATGGCTCGGCGTATTTTAGACATTTCATGTGAATGGAATCCTGTAGCTTATCTCTTGAGATTCTTCTTATATTGTGATAGTGTTCCAGATTCATTCATGTTGTAGCATGTATCAGGACTTCATTTATTTTTTTGCCAGATATTTCATTGCATGAAATCTTTTTAAATCTTATATATTCATCAGTTGAATATTTGGGTTATTTGCAATTTGGGGCCATTACAAAAAATGTTATTAGTACTCATGTACAAGATTCTGTGTGGACATGTTTTATGTTGTCTTGGGTATATAATTAGAAGTATGGTTGGATAGTAACTTTAACATTTACAGGATTATTTTGCAAAGTGACAACCATTTTATATTCCTATCAACAACAATAAGGCATCCATTGTTATCTGTCTTTAATTATAACCATCTAGTGGCTATTCATTGGTATCTTACTGTGATTTTAATTTGCATTTTCCTAATAGCTAACAATTTCAAGCACTTTCTTATGTGTTTGGAGAACGAGTTATTCAGACCTCTGCTTATTTTAAATTATTTTTGTTATCAAGTTGTAGTTAATATATTCTATACACAAGTGCTTTATCAGACATCTTCTTTACAAAATTTTTCTCCCATTTTACTGTCTTTATACTATTTTTCTACCTTCTTAATAGTGTTTTTAACGCTAAAAACTCACAGGTTTTTAATATTGATGTCCATTTTTTCTTAATGTTGCATGTGATTTTGGTGTCATCTAAGAAACCATTGACTAATCTAAGGTCATGAAGATAAAACACCTATGTTTTCCCACAAGAGTTTTATAGTTTTATGTTTAGGTCTTTGATCCATTTTGAGTTAATTTTTGTATATGGTATGAGGAAGTAGTCTAACTTTATTCTTTTGCTTGTGACTATCCAGTTGTCCTATTTACACCTTTTGTTGAAAAGGCTGTTTTAGCCCCCACCCTCCATAGAATGGCTTTGGCACTCAAGTCAAAACAATTTGAGGCTGAGTATAGTGGCACATACATGAAATCATGGTAATTTGGGAGGCTAAAGTAGGAGGATCACAAATTTGAAGGCATCCAGTTTAGTGAAATCCTGGCTCAAAAAAATGAAATAGGGCTAGGGATATAACTTAGTGGCAGAGCACTTACATAATATGGGCAAGGTCCTGGATTCAATTCCTACTACCAAAAAACAAAACAAAACAAAACAAAGCTTATGAATTTTGAGTTCTATTCCATCTCCAAGTGTCTATTCTTACACTAGTACCATGTAGTCTTGACTATGTAAGTATAGAATTTAGCATGAGTTCTCCATCTCTCTTCTTTTCAATATTTTGTTTTGTATTTTATTGAAAGGTGGGTTCTTTGCATTTCCATGTGCATTTTAGAATCAACTCATACATAGTAGAGTTCTGAGAGGCATTACTTTGAATCTGTAAGTTAGTTTGGGACTATTGTCATCTTAAACAGTATTTATTAAGATTTTCAATCCATATACATTTATGTCTTTCCAGTATCTTTCAACATTGTTTTAGTATGTTTGGAGTATAAAATTTGGCCTGCTGTTAGTTTATTCCTAAGCACTATAGTTTTGATGCTATTCAAAATGAATTTTTTTCTTTCTAATTTTGTTTTCAATTCATTCATTCTACCATATAGAAATTTTTTTGTACATTGATCTTACATCCTGTAGCTTTGCTGAACTAAAATTCAAAATTCTAATTTTTTTTTTTTTTTTTTTTGCTGGATCCATTAGGATCTTTCTCTTCTTCCCTTCCTTCTCTTCCTCCCTCTCTGTCAAACCCAGGACCTTGTATGTACTAGACAAGTGATGTACATCACCAACCCTAGCATTTTCTATTTGTAAAATCGTATCTATTTTTACTTGTATTCTTGATAATTACCATTCTGACTGGGGCGAGATGGAATCTAAGTGTAGTTTTGATTTGTATTTCTCTACAAAAATGTTGAACATTTTTCCTATATTTTTTGACCATTTTTATTTCTTCTGTGAAGTGCCTGTTCAGTTCCTTAGTCCATTTATTGATAGGGTTATTGTGTGTGTACGTGTATGTGTGAGTGTTAAGTTTTATGAGTTCTTGCATATCCTGGAGATTAATGCTCTATTTGAGGTGCTGGTGGTGAAGGTTTTCTCCCATTCTATACTCTCTCCACTCACATTCTTTGTTTCCTTTGTTGTGAACCTTTTCAGTTTGATACTGGTCCCATTTATTGATTCTTGATTTTACTTCTTGTGCTTTAGGATTCTTATTGAGGAAGTTGATTCCTAAGCCAACATGGTGGAGAGTTTGGCCTACTTTTTCTTCTAGTAGGCAACCTCTGGTCTAATTCGTAGGTCTTTGATCTACTTTGAATTTGTGCATGGTGAGAGATAGAGGTTCAATTTCATTCTACATATGGATTTCTAGTTTTCGCACCACTATTTGTTGAAGAGACTATTTTTTCTCCAATGTGTTTTTATGTTGCTTGTCTAGTATGATATGACTGTTGGTATGACTGTGTTTTCTGTTCTGTTTCATTGATTTTCATGTCTGTTTTTGTGCCAATATCATGCCATTTTTGTTGTATAGTTCTGTAGTATAATTTAGGTCTGCTATTGGGATGCCTCATGTATCACTTTTCTTCCTAATGATTGCTTTGGCTATTCTGGACCTATTTTTCCAAATGAATTTTATGATTGCTTGCTCTATGTCTGTGAAGTACATCATTGGAATTTTAATTGGAATTGCTTTGAATCTGTATAGCACTTTTGGTAGTATGGCCATTTTAAAAATAATTCTGCCTGTCCAAGAACATGTGAGATCATTCTATCTTCTAAGATTTTCAATTTCTTGCTTTAGTGCTCTGTAGTTTTCCTTGTAGAGAACTTTCATCTTTTGTTAGATTGATTCCCAAATATTTTATTTTTTAAGGCTATAGTGAATGGGATAGTATCATTCATTGATTGAATAAATGTTGGCAAGGATGTGGAGAAAAAGGTTCACTTATAGATTGCTGGTGAAACTGCTCTGGAAAGTAGTATGGAGATTCCTTAGAAAACTTGGAATGAAACCACAATTTGACTGTTATCCAACTCCTCAGTTTATAACCAAAGGACTTAAAATCAGCATATGATAGTGATGCAGTCACTTCAATATTTATAACAGCTCAATTCAAAATAGCCAAGATATGGAACCAAAGTAGGTGCCCTACAACAGATGAATGGATAAAGAAAAAGTGGTATATACCCAGAATGGAATTACTAAGACATAAAAAAATGAAATTATGGCATTTGCCATTAAATGGATGGAACTGGAGACTATCTTGCTAAGTGAAATAAGTCAATCCCCCCCCCCAAAACAAAGGCAGAATGTTCTGATAAGTGTATGCTAACACTCAACAAGGGAGTGGAATATTAGAGGTTCAATGGAATAAGCAAAGAGGAATGAAGGAAAGGGATGGGGAAGGGGAGAAGAAATGACCACACAATTAATTGGACATTTTTATCATACCCTTACATATAAAATCACAACCACAATAACTCCACATCATATACAACCACAATAATGGATTCTGAATTGTATGTATGTGAAGTATGTCAAAATACACTGTCATGTATACCTAGAAAGTACAAATAAAAAATCACATCTATAAATAGATAGTTTTCCTTCCTTTCAAATCTTTATCATTGGCTGTTTTTTCCCTCCATCTTTTTGGCTTAATTGCTTGGTTAGGGACCCCAGTACAACGTCAGATAGGAGTGATGAGAACACATGTCTTTTTTAAGAAGTTTAGGGAGAAAACATTTATTCTTTCACCTTTAAGTTATATTCTAGATGTGAATTTTTCAATGATGCCCTTTATGAGGTTGTGAAATTTCCTTCTGATCATAGTTTATTTAATGACTCATTTATTTACTTTTCTTGGAACTGGGGATTGAATTCATGGGCACTTAACCACTGAGCCACATCCTCAATTATTTTATTTTTTGAGACAAGGTCTTCCTTGCAAAGTACCTTAGGAGTTCACCAAATTACTGAGACTGGCCTCAAAATTATGATCCTCATGCCTCAGCCTCCTGATTCTGTGGGATTGCAGGCATGTGCCACCATACCCAAGAATTTACTTTTTATCCCTGAAGACATGTTGAATTTTGTTAGGTGCTTTTATACATCTCTGAGATGATTGTGTGTTTTTGATCCTTTATAGTATTGTTTTGCACTGAGAGATTTTCACATGTTGAAAGCACCCTTTTGTTTCTGGGCTAAGTTCCATTTGGTCATGATATACAATGTTTTTTCCATATTTCTAGATTTGGTTCACTAGTATTTTGTAGAGGACTTTTGCCTCTTTATAAGAGGTTGGTATGTGATTTTTTAGATTGTGATGTCTTTTACTGGTTTTGTTTTGCTGGCCTCACAGAAATAAAATTTCTTTACAAATTATTTTAGGTTTGTAGTTCATTGATAGAGCACTTTCCTAGCCTGTGTGAGGTCCTAGGATTGATCCCGGCGCTGGAAAAGGACAAAAGAAGGAAGAAAACGAAGGTGAGGAGAACTTGATTTACAAAAATGTAGTGAAATTTTTACATCTTGGTTGATGAAAATACATCAGGTTATATATGGAAAATGTAGGATAAATTAAATTATAAAGGAAATAGTCTCAGTTCTAAAGAAAATTCTTTTCCTATTCATGAAATAATTTGAACTGTTGAAGTTGTGATGATTAACAGAGGGAAAAGAATGATTTTTAGCTCTTTTTGGTATTTTTTTCCCCATTTTTTGGCATTTTTCCATTTATATTTTTTATATATCTGTGCCATAAAACTTTGTACTTTCCGATCATTTTGAATGAATTTCTTGATCTAAGAAATCAGTTGTATCCTAGAAAATCAGGTTGCAAGAAAAATTCATTTGATTATTATAATCACTGAGGGTTTTGTTTTTTTAATAAAACTTCTTTTGATGCTGGTTTAAAAGTGATTTTACAAGCAGGCATATGTTTGTAATTAACTGTGGCATATGCCTGTAATTCTAGCGGTTCACCTGTAATCCCAGTGGCTCTGGAGCCTGAGACAGGAGGATTGAGAGTTCAAAGCCAGCCTCAGCAAAGGTGAGGTGCTAAGCAACTCAGAAAGACCCTATCTAAATAAAATACAAAAACAGAGCTGGGGATGTGGCTCAGTGGTTGATTGCCCCTGAGTTCAATCCCTGGTACCAAAAATAGTGATTTTTGCGGAGCCTAGGTTTAACTCTGGACTCTGAAATAAAATAGCCTTTACGGTGGGACTGATGCTATAACAAATTTTGAATAGCAAATAGTTTAAAGTAGTTTCTCCTTTTAGAAGTCATAGACACCTTGGAAGCTAATGAAATCTGTGGTTCTCATATGGACATTTTGCAGTCCATTTCTGCGGACTTTGATTCCCTCTACCCATGAACCCAAGATGAAAATTCCAGTGCTAGAGTTCTACCTGAAAACTTACTTAAGCATATTTAAAAGAAAAAAACAATTTATACCTAATTTTAAAATGTTTTATCCTTTTACCTAGGCTTATTTGGGTGAATATGGTCTGATGCTAGAGCATTATTACATGTGATTTATATTAAAAATCACATTATTACATGTGTCTTTATATTAAAGACTCAAATGGTGTGTCTCTTGGATTTTGAAAATTCTGTCCTTATGGCAACTCTTATTAGTGTTATTTCTTTTTTTGGTGCTGGGGGTTGCCAGGGCCTTGAGCTTGGTAATCATGCTCTTTATTACTAGGCCACATTCTTGGTCTCTATCTTTATTTTGTAATTGATTTGTTTCAAATATAATTCTGTAAGTTCTCCATTTGGTTTACATTTTCAAATATGTTGAAAATAAGCAGCAAATAAAGAATTTGTTCACTTTTTTTCACGTGAGTTCACTTTACATGAAAGCTAATTTGCCATGTTGAACAGACTTTTTTCTTCAATTTATAAACATTTTGACCCTTAGACCTACCAAGAAAATATAAAGTGATACAATAGGTTAGAGCAGATAGTACCTGTTAGATTGTTAATGTTAATGACATATCTTTTCGTTTTCAGAAAATATTGTATATTCTGATGCTTCTAATATGTACAATTAATGTTAGGAATTGAAGTTTTAGATGTAATCATGTTCTTGTGTGACCTGTTGAGCATGAGAGGTGAGAAAGGTAGACTTTAGAATTAGGAAATACGTATCCATAAGACTGGAGGTAGTGCAGTACTAGGACATTCTTACCATTATTGTTTCCATATATTTTCCTGTAGAGATTTCAGGCCAGGCAACATACGGAGGAGTGAAAGTCCTTTGAGTTAAGCAAACTCCTAGGACAATAAAGACCTGCTGTTTGAATGGCTTCGAAATACTCTACAGTTCCTCTGTCCTTGAGGCCTGGAGACATTATCTTATTATAAAAACATTTGGTACTAGTAGACTCTGAGAATCTAGCAAGTCATATGTTCTGCACATGTGCAAAGCACTATGTTCCTAATGTAACTTGATATGATCTTGAAATAGATAATAAACCTGGACTGGCTTTCCCACAGGAGCCACTTCTTGCTATTCACCATCCTGTGTGCTTGCCTCTTTATTTGCTCTCCCCTTAACATTTATAGATGGACCCTAATTAACCTTTACATTTTCTTTTTTTTTTATATCTACTAAGATCTAAATTTTATTTGAGCATGCTAAATTGAAATTGGAGGAAGAAGTATTTTTCTGAGCATTTCATAATAAATGTTATCAGACTTTAAGAAAAAAAAGCTGTTTATATCTCACCAGCTGTTTATACTGCATAAAGGACAAGATGTTGCAATGTTGAGAAAGCCTTGCACCAGGGTTGACTCTCACAAGGGTTCACATTATGCCAAGATGACTGATTTATGAATGGTTGTCTCTACTGACTGGGATTTTCATAGAGTATCTTAAAATCTGCTTGACTGATTTTTCTACCCCAAAATATTTCAGTGCCGTTTAAGTAAAACCTCTGTGGATTATCATGGTAAGGGAACCTACTGATTTTAGTTAAAGAGTTGCAAATAAGATGTCAGAAGACCATCTTACAGAGACCTTAAAGGACCCTGCCTGAGCAAATATATGCCACAGTTTCGTTATGCATTCATCAATTGAAGGACATCTAGGTTGGTTCCACAATCTGGCTATGGTGAATTGAGCAGCAATGAACACTGATGTGGCTATATCTCTGTAGTATGCTGATTTTAAGTCCTTTGGGTATGGGCCAAGGAGTGGGATAGCTGGGTCAAATGGTGGTTCCATTCCAAGCTTTCTGAGGAATCTCCACACTGCTTTCCAGAGTGGCTGCACTAATTTGCAACCCCACCAGCAATGTATGAGTGTACCTTTTTCCCCACATCCTTGTCAACACCTATTGTTGCTTGTGTTCTTGATAATCACTATTCTAATTGGGGTGAGATGGAATCTTTGTGTAGTTTTGATTTGCATTTCCCTTATTACTAAAGATGTTGAACATTTTTTCATATATTTGTTGATTGTTGTACATCTTCTTCTGTGAAGTGTCTTCATTTCCTTAGCCCATTTGTTGATTGGATTATTTGTATTCTTGGTGTAGAGTTTTTTGAGTTCTTTATAGATTCTGGAAATTAGCGCTCTATCTGAAGTATGAGTGGCAAAGATATTCTTCCATTCTGCAGGCTCTCTCTTCACATTACTGATAGTTTCCTTTGCTGAGAGGAAGCTTTTTTAGTTTGAATCTATCCAGTTATTGATTCTTGCTTTTATTTCTTGTGCTATGGGAGTCCTGTTAAGGAAGTCTGATCCTAAGCCAACAAGTTGAAGATTTGGACCTACTTTTTGTTCTATAAGATGCAGGGTCTCTGGTCTGATTCCGAGGTCCTTGATCCATTTTGAGTTGAGTTTTGTGCAGGGTGAGAGATAGGGGTTTAATTTCATTCTGTTGCATATGGTTTTCCAGTTTTCCCAGCACCATTTGTTGAAGAGGCTATCTTTTCTCCATTGCATATTTTTGGCCCCTTTGTCTAGTATGAGAAAATTGTATTTATTTGGATTTGTGTCCATGTCCTCTATTCTGTACCATTGATCTACCTGTCTATTTTGGTACCAATACCATGCCGTTTTTGGTACTATTGCTTTGTAATAGAGTTGAAGTTCTGGTATTGCGATACCCGCTGCTTCGCTCTTTCTACTGAGGATTGCTTTAGCTATTCTGGGTTTTTTATTCTTCCAGATGAATTTCATAATTGCTTGCTCTATTTCTGTAAGGTACGTCATTGGGATTTTAATTGGAATTGCATTGAATCTGTATAGCACTTTAGGTAGTATGGCCATTTTGACAATATTAATTCTGCCTATCCAAGAACATGGGAGATCTTTCCATCTTCTAAGGTTTTCTTTAATTTCTTTCTTTAGTTTTCTGTAGTTCTCATTGTAGAGTTCTTTCACCTCTTTTGTGAGACTGATTCCCAAGTGTTTTATTTTTTTCGATGGTATTGTGAATGGGGTAGTTTTCCTAATTTCTCTTTCTGAAGATTCATCACTTATGTATAAAAAATGCATTTGATTTATGAGCATTGATCTTGTAACCTGCTACTTTACTGAACACACTTATGAGTACTAAAAGTTTTCTGGTGGAATTTCCAGGTTCCTCTAATTATATAATCATGTGATCAGTGAACAGGGATAGTTTGAGTTCTTCTTTTCCAATTCATATCCCTTTAATTTCTTTGGTTTGTCTAATTGCTCTGGCTAGAGTTTCAAGGACAATGTTGAATAGAAGTGGTGAAAGAAGGCATCCCTGTCTTGTTCCAGTTTTTAGGGGGAATGCTTTCAGTTTTTCACCATTTAGAATGATATTGGCCTTGGGCTTAGCGTAGATGGCCTTACAATGTTAAGGAATATAACCACTACCCCAATTTTTTCTAGTGTTTTGAGCATGAAGGGATGCTGTATTTTATCAAATGCTTTTTCTGCATCTATCGAAATAATCATGTGATTCTTAACTTTTAGTTTGTTGATATGGTGAATGACATTTATTGATTCCCGGATGTTGAACCAACCTTGCATCCCTGGGATAAAACCCACTTGATCGTGGTGCACTATCTTTTAAATATATTTTTGTATGCGATTTGCTAAAATTTTGTTGAGAATTTTCGCATCAATGTTCAATAAGGTTATTGGTCTGAAATTTTCTTTCCTTGATGTGTCTCTGTCTGGTTTAGGTATCAGGGTGATATTGGCTTCACAGAATGAGTTTGGGAGGGTTCCCTCCTCTTCTGTTTTATGGAATATTTTGAGGCGTATTGGAATGAGCTCTTCTTTAAAGATTTTGTAGAACTTGGCTGGGAACCCATCTGGTCCCAGACTTTTCTTTGTTGGTAGGCTTTTGATGACCTCTTCTATTTCATTGCTTGAAATTGATTTATTTAAGTTGTGTATGTCCTTCTGGTTCAGTTTAGGTAATTCATATGTCTCTAGAAACTTGTTGATGTCTTCAAGGTTTTCTATTTTGTTGGAGTATAGATTTTCAAAATAGCTTCTAATTATGTTTTGTATTTCACTTGTGTGTGTAGTGATATTTCCTTGTTCATTCTGAATTTTAGTAATTTGAGTTTTCTCTCTCTTTGTTAGTGTGGCTAAGGGTTTATCAATTTTGTTTACATTTTCAAAGAAACAACTATTTATTTTGTTAATTTTTCCGATATTGTCTTTTTTTTCAATTTTGTTGATTTCAGCTCTGATTTTAACTATTTCTTGTCTTCTACTACTTTTGGTGTTGGTCTGCTCTTCTTTTTCTAGGGCTTTGAGCTGTAGTGTTAAGTCATTTATTTGTTGATTTCTACTTCTTTTGTTGAGTGTGCCCCATGAAATAAAACTTCCTCAAATACTGCTTTGATAGTGTCCCAGAGATTTTGATATGATGTGTCTTTGTTCTTGTTTACCCTAAGAATTTTTTTATTTCCCTCCTGATGTCTTCTGTTATCCATTCATCATATAGTAGCATATGATTTAATCTTCATGTATTGGAGAAGTTTCTATTTTTTATTCTGTCATTTATTTCCAATTTCAATCCATTATGATCTGATAGAATACAAGGTAGTATCTCTATCTTCTTGTATTTGCTTACAGGACCTTTGTGACATAAAATATGGTGTATTTAAGAGAAGGATCATGTGCTGCTGAGAAGAAAGTGTATTCGTTCTTTGTTGGATGGTATATTCTATATGTGTCATTTAAATCTAAATTGTTCATTGATTTAGTTAGATCTATGGTTTCTTTATTCAATTTTTGTTTGGAGGATCTATCAAGTGGTTAGAGAGGTGTGTTAAAATCGCCTAGTATTATTGTGTTGTGGTCTATTTGATTTCTGGAATTGAGAAGGATTTGTTTGACGTACATGGATGAACCAATATTCAGGGCATAGATGTTTATGATTGTTATGTCTTGCTGATTTATGCTTCCCTTAAGCAGTATGTAATGTCCTTCTTTATCCCTTCTGACTAGTTTTGGATTGAAGTCCACATTATCTGAAATGAGGATGGATACTCCAGCTTTTTTGCTGCATCCATGTGCATGGTATGTTTTTTCCCATCCTTTCACCTTTAGTCTATGGGTATCTCTTTCTATGAGATGAGTCTTTTGCAGGCAGCATATTGATGGATTTTTCTTTTTAATCCAATCTGCCAGTCTATGTCTTTTGATTGATGAGTTCAGGCCATTAACATTCAGGCTTATTATTGTGATATGATTTGTATTCCCAGCCATTTGACTCATTTTTGTTTTTTGACATGATTTGGTTTCTCCTTTATTTGGCTATTCCTTTAAGCTAGTTCCTCCTGTTGCTGATTTGCATCATTGGTTTTCATCTGTTCCTCATGGAATATTTGGCTTAGAATGTTCTGTAATGCCAGCTTTCTTTTTGTAAATTCCTTTAGCTTTTGTTTATCATGGAAGGATCTTATTTCATCATCATATCTGAATGTAAGTTTTGCTGGGTATAAGATTCTTGCTTGGCATCTGTTTTCTTTCAGGGCTTGGTAAATGTTGTTCCAGGGCCTTCTAGCTTTTAGGGTCTGGATTGAAAAATCTGCTGATATTCTTATTGGTTTTCCTCTGAATGTAATTTGATTCTTTTCTCTTGCAGCCTTTAAAATTCTGTCTTTATTTTGTATGTTAGGTATTTTCATAATAATGTGCCTTGGTGTGGGTCTATTGTAATTTTGTATATTTGGAGTCCTATAAGCCTCTTGTACTTGGTTTTCCTTTTCATTCTTCAGATTTGGGAAATTTTCTGATATTATTTCATTGAATAGATTGTTCATTCCTTTGGTTTGTTTCTCTAAGCCTTCCTCATTCCCAATAATTCTTAAATTTGGCCTTTTCATGATATCCGATAATTCTTGTAGATTCTGTTCATGATTTCTTACCATCTTCTCTGTTTGGTCAACTTTGTTTTCAAGATTAAATATTTTGTCTTCAATGTCTGAGGTTCTGTCTTCCAGGTGTTCTATCCTATTGGTTATGCTTTCTATGGAGTTTTTAACTTGGTTTATTGTTTCCATCATTTCAAGGATTTCTGTTTCTTTTTATCAGTATCTCTAACTCTTTATTGAAATGATCTCTTGCTTCCTGTATTTGCTCTTTTAACTGTTGATTGGTGTGAGCATTTAATGCCCTCATTTGCTCTTTTATCTCCTCCTTCAATTCCTGCATTTGCTCTTTCATCTCCTCATTTGCTTCCCTGATTGTTTTAATTATGAACATTCTGAACTCCCTTCCTGACATTTCTTCTGCTGTGCTTTTATTGGGTTTTACTGATATAGTATCTAGGTTTGTTTGGGACATTTTCTTCCCTTTTTTTCTCATATTGGTCAGATGTCAGTGGGACTCTGAGATATTGTAGATTTCCTCTATTGGCTTATATTGTCCCTGTAGATTTCCAGTATATCACCTCCAAGCCTTCAGTAACCTGAAGTCTTGGAGGAACTTGATAATACAGTGCTTCTGAAGAAAGCTGCCCCTAGCCTTCTATTGTTTCTAGGGCTTGGAGCTGGCTCTGTGCAGAAAGGCTCTCACTGTGCGGTCTGGTCCGAGAAGCTGGCCGTGAAAGGCGCCTGCCGTCGGAGGGAGCAGTGTTGCTTGGGGAAGTCCCTGGCTGCCCTGTCCTGGTCCCTGAATCTGCCTGCTGTCAGGAGCTCACTGCTGGCTCTGGGACTCAGAGCTGGTTCTCTGCAGAAAGGCTCTCACTGGGGGACCTGCTCTGAGAAGCTGGCAGTGTGGGAGGAGCCCACCACCAGAGGGAGCAGGGCTACCTGGGGAAGACTCTAGCTGCCCTGCCCTGCTCTGAGAAGCCGCCCCTATCCTGGCCTGCCACTCAGGCCGAGCTTCACCCTGTTGGGGAGACTCACCCCATGCCTCTATTTTAGTCCAAGTCTCTCAGTGCCTCCTTTTCTTGAATCCTGGGTTCTGGAGTGACAGGAGATGCAGTCACCTTCTAGTCTGCCATCTTAGATCACCCTGTGGAAAGAGCCTGCGGCTGGAGGGAGCAGGGCCGCCTGGAGAAGTCTCTGGCTGCCTTGCCCTGGTCCCAGAGGCTGCCTGCGGCTGGAGCTCTCCACTGGCTCAGGGACTTGTGGCTGGCTCTGTGTAGAAAGGCTCTCACTGGGCGGTCTGCTCTGAGAAGCTAGCCTTGAAAGGCGCCTGCCGTCAGAGGGAGGAGGGCTGCTTGGGGAAGTCCCTGGCTGCCCTGTCCTGGTGCCTGAAGCTGCCTGTGGGCCAGAGCTTGCCGCTGCCTCCGGGTCTCGGAGCTGGTTCTGTGCAGAAAGCAACCTTTACATTTTCTACAGTTCCTTAGGTGATAATGCCAAAGTCAAATACCTGTTCATATTTTCCATGATTCTTGGAGAAGCTGAAGAAAATTGATTAGCAGTGGATCCATGGATTTGGGATTTCCCACATGAAA
This sequence comes from Sciurus vulgaris, assembly GCF_902686455.1. Classification (NCBI taxonomy): domain Eukaryota; kingdom Metazoa; phylum Chordata; class Mammalia; order Rodentia; family Sciuridae; genus Sciurus; species Sciurus vulgaris. The sequence continues at coordinate 40,537,398 of NC_136463.1, forward strand.
CATTTCTTGATTTTTGATTTTTAATCGACTTTAAATTCTGGTACAGTTTATTATGTTAAAGTTTGCCAGATTTAAAGTTTGTGGAAATGTTGGTTCTGATGCTCTAATAACCTTGGACATTCTTTAATAACTTCCTAATACTGTTCATAATCACCTAACTCCATAAATATCAGAGAATTATACATACTACATCTACCTGTCTGAGTAACTTGTTTCAGTTTCTTAGAAAATTTTTGTTTTCACATTCATGCAAATGCCATTGCTAAAAATAGAATTTAGATGAAATTTTTTTCATATGTAAAAAGGAATCAAAAGCAAAAATATTTGTAGCTGTTGGTCAGAAAGGCATAGAAATATAGACATACTAAGAAATAGTTTAGTTGTTCTGCAGCATATTTGCTTTGATATAAGCTTTCTCAGTTCAAGATTTCTTGGTGTGGAGTCTACATGTTCTAGTGAGTATAAGCAGCTTGGAGGAATGAAATTGTGTAACACATGGTGTTCAGCATACCATCTGACACATAAAGTCTAATAAATACTGATTCTAATCCCATGTCACACAATGGCTGTGTGGCACATTTTTAGACTTCTTTCATTTTGGAAGGGGTACATTTTAAATTAGTCCTTCTTTTTTCTCACTTAATATCTTTGGTCCACAGCAGAAGTTTTTGTCCTACTAAATTGCTAATTTTAAAGTTGGTTTCCCTTCTAGTTTTAGAGTCCATCACTTTGTTGTAGGGTTCAGTTATCAATAGGTAGTGAGACCACCAGAGACTAGAGTAGAAAAATATTTATTTAGGGGAAAGAGAAGAAGCAGGCCAAGACCACCACTCCAAGTAAGTAGGAGCAGTAGTAGCGAGCAACTTCAAGTTGATTTTTAAAGTGAAAACCACATAAATCTTGGCAGACTTACAATAGGAGTCTTTTTTCAAGGAATGCAAACAGCAAGCTTTAGTTTATCTATTTCAGGCTGTTTCTGGCAGGTTAGCTGGGTGAGCTAGGCAGGGGAGCTATTCTATCAGAATCTTGCAGCTTCTGGGGCCTCTGGAGGGATGGGTTGCTTCACAGAAATGGTCACAATGACCTTATATCATGACCACATTATTTTACCTTGGGTATTTCTGTCCTTGTATTTACCACAGTCAGCACAACTCAAAGTTTTTATTTGTATCAAGTTTGGTTTGGTCAATCTTAACTAGATTTGTTTTATACCAGAGGGTCTCTACCTTTTATTTAGAAGGGATCTCTACTCTTTCACAACTTTAACTAATTTTATTTAATTTATATTTTGGGGGGTGCCATTTTTTTCACTTTTAAAAATTTTAGATACACATGACAGTAGAGTGTTTTTTGACATACACATATGGAATATAACTTATACTAATTAGGATCACATATGATTGTACATGATGCGACATTTTCCTGTACAATTCCTATGTCTTAATAAAAATTTTTAAATATTTTTTAAAAAAGCTGGATTGTGTGGTAAATGCCTGTAATGCCAGCAATTTGTAGGCTAAGGCAGAAGGATAAGAAGTTTGAAGACAACCTCAGCAACTTTGCAAGGCCCTTAGCAACTCGAGAACTTATCTCAAAAAAGAAAAAAAAAAAAAAAGAAAAAAGACTGGGATGTAGCTCTTTGGTAAAGTTCTTCTGGGTTCAGTCCCTAATATTTACCTACTGTACATGGTAATTTTAGGGAATTTAGAAAATATAGATAAATGGAAAAGAATCATTACCTATAATTACACTTTATATTTTTTAGTCTTTATATAAGTGTATGTATAGGCTACTGAGATTAAACATTGAAAAAAATATGGAGTATAGATAAGTCATTTATGTGTAATTTCAGGGGGGTGGTTTTCCTCCTCCTGGGTAATTGCATTTACTTTCTACATAAAATAATACAAAAATATATAGTAGAGACATTTTACCCTCAATTTAAATTTAATAATAAGTTAAATAATACATATTGTCTTATTGCCCACAAAATCTTATAGTGAAGTAGGAGAGAAAATAATATATTTAAAATTATATGGATTAAGTTAAGGTTAAAAGGTCAGAGTTTATGTAGGAATTAAGAATAAGAAAGGAATGTATTTTGAGGTAAAGAAGAGAAGGTGTGATTATAGAAAACTAAGAATTACAGAATCAGTAACCTAAAAGGATACTATAAAGATTTCTGGTTTGGGTCAAATAAGAAAATTGATACCTATAAATATGCTTAATTATGTAAATATATACATTTTAATTTTGTCAGTTAAAAAATTAAAAGTAAAAACATTAGAAAAAAAAGATGAGACCCAGGAAGACAAGGGAGTGCTCAAGAGGCCACAGAGTCAGAATCACAGCACAGTGTATAGACCCTCAACCAGACCTTCTGGGGTTGAACCTGACTGAATGTAAGGCCTGTGTAGAAGCAGGGAGTGACACCCAAGCCTGGGGTGGTCTTATTGATCTGCACACTCCACCTTTTTCAAGCTATTTCAAGGGTTTTATAATATCCCATTTCTTTCCCGTATTGTTGGCCTCTGTCTTGCTGCTTCCTCCATCCTTTGTGCAGATACTACATTTGGAACTAAAACAAGAAGGTTATGCCTTGACCCAAAGCTCTCTTTAACTGAATTTATTCTCCCCACCTTGTTTTGGTGGTAGTACTATGTCATGCATGAATCCAGGCCATTGTGCTAACTAGGCAAATACTCTACCACTAAGTTGCAACCCAGGCCTCTCAACTTCTTATCCAACTCCTGAACAATAGATTACATTTTCCCATCTGTGTTTGCAAATCACTTTTTTAAATTTTTGCCTCATTTTTTAAATTTTAGATTTTTTTGCAGGTGTGTTTGTGGTGTGGGGAATTGAACCCAGGGCCTCATGGGTGCTAGTCAAATGCTCTACCACTGCACTGAGCCACATCCAGACTCTGCAAATCATTTCTGATTTCCCTGACCAACCACTCTGTTGAAACAGCTCTCTAATAACCTTCATGTATACTGCTCTGGACTCTGCACTGCTATGCAAATCTCCATGTGAGGCTTTTGGTCCCCTTTAATGTCAAGTAGGTTCTTGGTTGCTTGCAGTTGAGATTGAGACTAAGCAATGGAAAGAAAGATTCTCTTGGAAGGTTGGCAGACATGGTTAAGGAATCTCTGCTATTCCCTCACCAGCAGAATACTGATTTGACTTTGAGTGGTCCTCACTTTTTGCTAGACTCACAAGTGCTCAGCCTTCCTATCAAGGGGTGACCATTTCACCCAATTCTAGCCAACAAGTGCAAAGTGACACCTGCTAGGAAGAATCTGGGAAAGAGGAACCTGCTTTTTGCCTTGAGCAGTGTGATGAGTGGATGCTGGAGGAGCGAAACCCCATCTTCTTTCTTTGAGGTCACAGTCCCAAGGATGAATGCATATGTGCAAGGCTATCACTTTCTTTATGGTGCTGAGGATGTAGGACCCCCAAAGAGGAGACCCCAACTCTATCCCTCGGATCGACGGCCACCCCAATCAACCGCAGGAGGCGTCACTTGATGCAAACTGCACGAGGTGTTTATTCCAGCGCACTGGGACCCAACTCGTGACTCACGCAGGAGCCGAGGAGTCGAGTCCCTAGCAGAAAATCTTACAAGTTTATAAAGGCAGAAACCACACATTGGGAGGGGTCGCACATGAAAGGGAGAAAAAGGGGGAAAAAAAGGGGAACAAAGTTGCCAGGAAATTCCAAAGGGGGTCTGAGTTGGCTGATAACATACAACATGTTTCACAATGTTTTACAACAGGGCGTAGATTCTGGTCAATAGTTTCTGGTAATCCTACTGTTTGAGCACTATCTAGCTATCTGGCTCAATTTACTCTTTTACTCTCTGTTTGGGGCTGTTTCTTGGAACAGCTTTAGGGGCTTTGTTCCCATTACTGGGAGGGAGACCTTAGGGAGTTGAGACAATGGGAGGGAGACCTTAGGGAGTTGATATAAAACAGCTTAAAAAAATGTCCATTCTTTCAAGGATAGAACCAAGGCCTCACAAATGTGAGGTAAAGTACTCTACCAAGGAGTCACATCACCAGCCCCAGTGGGATGACTTTTAATAAGACATGTTATTAAACTTAACACATCCATTATGTTAATATTTCAATGTGTAATCAGTATAAATTATTAATTGAATATTTTACATTACTTTTTCATACCCAGTTTAGCAATCTGATATGTGGTCCACTTATAGCACATCTCAGTTGTGCTAGCTACTGGCAGAAGGTTAGGAGCCCAGGTTCTTGTGCACTCTGTTGAGGCTGTGTACTCAGTGCTGATTGCTTTTCACCAGACCATTTATGACATAAGCAAATTTAATTTTTTGACATATAATTTACTGTCAGTATTCTGATACTTTCATCCAGAAAAGCTGTTACTACTTTAACTGACTCAGACTCATTTGTGGCTTTTAGAATACATGCAAGACTAGACAGTGATATTTGGCAAGTGAACGAGAAGAACGGCCACAGTAAGGCCTGCACCTCAGGTGTGTGTGGCTGGGATGCTACAGCTGGTGTGCCCGTTGGGTTGATCCTGCACCTTAATGCCTCCATCACTGAATGCTGCTGCTGTGACTGAATGGTAAACTGTCCCTGAAGTCTAGAACAGTGCTTGCCATTTGGAACATGATTCAAGAAGTTGAAGCAATTTTGCAATTTCTGGTAGCTGAACTAAAAATAAGTAAAAATACTGAGATGATTTTTGTTCTTTCTCCTTTTCTTTTTTGCCATACTGGGGATTGAACCCAGGGTCTCACATACTAGGCAGAGTGCTCATCCTCAGCCCCAATGGGATGGGTGTTGATAACATTTTGATTAAATCTAAGGATACCGCCGTTTACTGGTGATGAATTTTGCTTCTTCAGGTATTGAAGTATAACAACTAGAGAAGCACGTCAAGGCTTATATTAAGCAGATTTATTTAAAGGTAGTAACAGACTTCTCCTGGGAGGGAGAAGTGGGTCATGGCTGATCTTCTAGAGTCCCAAGAAGTGAGCACACTCTACATCTTTTATAGATAAGGGTCTCTTTTGTTCCCCACCCGCTTTATCTCTCCTTCCTGACTATGTGACTAGGCCCAGAAATTGTCAGTGACAGAGTAAAAAAGGTGAGCAGCAGATGGCAGAGGGAAGGGCCACAGGGAGGATTCAGGCAGGTAGGGGTCCAGGGGGCATTAATTAACATCTCTCTGCTTGTAGTCCTCCTTAAGGACAAGTAGATTTGGTAATCAATGGGCTCCAGAGGTCTTTGACATTCCATTCTCCCAGGGGCAGTCTCCAACTTCCAGAGGCAGATGGCTTTCATGGCCTCCATTTCCTCCATTTTACCTGATCCCCTATTTCTACACTAACTGCCTGTCCCCAATTCTGGCTTCACTAACACGTTAATAAATTTCAAGATATAATTAGCATAAATTTCAAATGAAATATTTTATATTTATACTAAGTTTTCAAAAATCTGTGTTGCACGCTTAGCATATTTCACTTGTCCTATTTGCATTGCAGTTGCCCTGTGTATTGAACAGCATAGCTCTAAACTCAGGCCCCTGGGGAGCTGTCTGATTAGCCAGACCACCTCTCCTGCTTGCAGTTCTGTGCAGAGTAGAGGGACTGACTGTTTTTGTTTGCCCTGACTGAGAAGCCTCACAGCAGTTGGAAATTGGGCAGCTCAGGAAGACAGGTGCTCACTGTAGTCTGTGAGCACTTTTCATATATCCCTGACCAGTTCTTCCCTATTACTAGTGTTGAGAACGGGGTGCCATCTGTGCAGCCCTCTTGTATAAACAAGCTATTTTGTCAACCAGACCCCCAGGAAAAGGGCGTGCAAGCAGTGAGGATGCCGGCAGCCACGTCTAGCGCCTTTGAGGGCCAGTAAAGGGTCAAATGGGATGCGCTGGGCCCCAGGCTTATCAAGGCTGTTCAGAGATATTTACCTGAGGAATGTGCAGCTGTCCGGAGACCCCATCTATCAAGGACAGGGGAACCCAGCCCTGACCCCTCTCCCTCATAATTCACTCCTTCCCTCCTCCCTGCTCCCTCCAGGACCGTTCAGTTTTGGAGGGAACCAATAAGATTCAAATAAAGTGGAGGGACCAAACCAAAAGAGGACAAGTATTTAGCTGTGTGGATTTTAACCAATAATGTACAGGTCCTTGTCTATGAATGCTGGAGAAAGCTCTTAAATAGAGCGCTTTCTCGCCACTCGGGGCCGCTCCCTCCCCCCAGCCATTGTATGGGTCTGAGGGGCTGGCTGCGGTCCAGGCTCGAGCTTGCTTTAATAAAACCTCGGTGTGTGATTTGCATTACCGTATGTTCACTTTGACTCTCTGGGGATTAGTCAGAATGGGACCCTAACACTAGCCTTTAAAAAAATTATGTTTCTTTGGACTCCATTCTTGGCCTTTTGATCTTTAATCTTGGTGGTTTCATTCTTTTTTTTTGTACCTGGAATTGAGACCAGGGTCACAACAACTGAGCCACATCAGCCCTTTCTTATATTTTCATATTTTATTTAGAAACAGGGTCTTGCTGAGTTGCTTAGGGCCTCACTAATTTGCTGAGGCTTGCTTTAAACTCATCATCCTCCTGCTTAAGCCTCTTGAGCTGCTGGAATTACAGGCATGTGCCACCTTGCCTGGCTGTCTTGGCTCCTCTTTGGGTGATATAATCTGCATTTTTAACTTTTATTTATTTATTTATTTATTTATTTTTTGCTAGTTTCACAGTCATATATTACTTGTAGGTGAATATAATTCCTTACATGTCCCACGGGCCTTTCCTACTCAGTTTTTTGTTTTATGTTTTTTGTTTTGTTTTTGTTTTTTTTGGGTTTTTTTTGGCAGTGCTGGGAATTGAACCCAGGGCCTTGTGCTTGGGAGGCAAGCACTCTGACAACTGAGCTATATCCCAGCCCCTCAGTTTCCCTTTTTTAAATTATATCTTTCCTCTCTACTTGCTCATCCTCCTCTGGCCCCCAGGTTTATATTATGGGGTCATTCTATGCATATCATTCAAACCCAGTCTGGGGCATTTTAGTCCTGCCTTCTTTCAAATTTGCCCCTTCTCTGAGTCATATTCATTTCCTGGCATCTTTTATACACTTCTTGTAGCAGTCCTTCATTTTGTTCCCGGTCTTTTGGCTAATCTAACCCTTTGGCTTCTTATTGTCCTCTCCTCCCCACCCTATGACTATTCCATGAATTGTAGCCACCAGTCCTGCACTTAAACTTTTTCACTGTCTGTGGAATGAAGGTCCAGCTCCCATGATGGCATCTGGGTCCACCTTCTGTTTCTTCAGTCTCCTTGATGCTCCTGACCTTTACTTATTGTATTTGGTAATGGCTTGGTGTCTACCAGCTAGACAATGCTGTCCGGAACTCTTCCCCCAGCACTCTGCCTTGTTGATCAGATGTTATTGTTCACTCTTCTCATTGCGCCCTTCCTACTTTCTTGTCAGTTCATTTGGAAGGTTCTCTGAATTAATAACCTATTTTCCCTGATCATGGAGACTGGTCTCAGTACCTATCCTCCTTGTTTCCAATGGCCCTTGTCTGTGCAGTGTCTAGATCAATATATTTCTTTTGAATTTAATTAAGAAAGTTTGAAGGGAGTCTAGGTGGAAAAATATGTTGACCACAATGACAGATATCTTTATGAATAATAAGCATTCAAATGCTAATGAAAATCAGATTATATTGTTTTGCAAATATTGTCAGTTTAGGAAGAAAAATAACTTCATTAAATGAAACTTTAATTTTCATAACCATATTTATTCTTGTGCATCACCATAAGAAATAGTTAATTTTTAATTTTCAGTGGTATTGTGTGCATACTGGCTATTTCTATGTCTAGAATCATGTCATTTGTCATCTTTGTCTTGTGTATCTTGAGGTGCTGAGGATCACATGTATTCTGTGCCTATTTTATTTTTGTCAAGGCCGATATAAAAAAATTAGTCAATGTTATTCTTAGAGCAGGGGTTGGCAAACTAGACTACCATTTTGTACATAAAGTTTTATTGGGACACAGCCAAACCATACATTTACATATTTATTCATGGCTTTGTGCCAAAACAGTGTAGTTGAACTGTAATGGCAGAGGTCATGTGGATTGCAGTCTAAAGTGTTTACTATTTGGTGTTTGACATAAAGTTTGCCAACCTTTTCCTTAGATTCACTTTATTTTGGAAAGACAAAGCCTTACATTGTGTCTACCCAAACTGGGTCCAATCACTGATTAGGAATGAGAAGAATACAGATGGAAAAATACAGACCTCTTTGAGAACTTGTGTTACTTATTTGGTGGGATTGTTTTGTTAAATTTCTTGTTTTATTTCCATTCTGCTACATGTGTTAAGGAAGAGATTACCACATCTTTTACTGTGCTTCAGATGTTTGAATTTTTAGAATAAAAATATAACAAAGTTAAAATCTTCAATCAAATGTAAAATGATGGATTCCCAAGTTAGGTATATGAAATCTAAGGAGCAGATAGTTTGTCTTTGGTAGACTGCTTAATACATATAGGCATAAATATGGTTTATATTCTCAGTTTATTTGTTTTTCTTCCTTTTCCCTAATGCCCTTTCCCCACCCCTGCTGTATTTTTGTGGGCAGTGTACCTTCTAGTGTGATCAAGTCTTTATTTTTTATTTATCTTCGCATTTCTGAAAATAAGTAGGCTATCTTTAATCATAAATGTAAAATCCTGGAGGTATGACCTTGAGGTAGTGTGTACTTTACCCCATGTGTCACCAGGGTGAACATTAGAATTATTTCTTGGCTGGTAAAGTGTAGGCATGTGCCAGTCAGCACCAATGCCAATGGGAATGACAGCACTGAGTGAAAGGATGCAGAGACCTCCTTGGCTTTTGCATGGTGGGGGTCCAGGGACTCAGGTGGCAGGCAGGATAGGGGTACCATTTGATGATCAGTCTTGCTCTGACATCCTGCTCTAACCTGTACATGATACATATTTACTGTAAGTTTTTTTAAAGGAAGAAAAGTTCAATTTCTACAGCAGTTCCTTTTCAGGATGTAATTAAATTTATATATTTTAGTTAGCTGGCCTCTTCAAGTTCCTTTGGAAGTGGTTCAGCAGAGGGCACTGGTAGATGCTTCAAGAACATTTCAGATTTTCTCTGATGTATATTTTAGGTTTTCTTTTTGTTGTTGTTGTTGAGAACCATTTTATAGTAGTTAATAGGAACATGGTGTAGCCCATGACCAGAACATAAGAGGAAACCTTGGAGCTGAATTTAATGTCTAATTATAATAACATTTTTGCTAAGATTATCTTTCCCTTTTCTCTGTTCTATTTCAGAGAAATGAATTTCTATTTTCATTTCTTTTTTCAAATTTCTAACCAAACATACAATGAGCATCGTTACTAGATGTATCCTGAATTATAATCTTTTTGCAGTTACTTTGGAATCAGATGCAGAAAAATTTGTAAATATGAAAAATGAATAGATATTAAAACATCCCTAATGAATTTGAGGGCCCATGGAAAAGAAATATAGTAATGGACTTAGAATAGTGACCAACTTAAAAATATTTGTATCAAAATATAATTTCTGTTTTCTGATTGAATTAGCTTGGCTTAGAAATTATTACTCCTAGCCATTGACTAGGGAGCACTTAGCAGTTCTCCTTTAGATCTTATAGAAGCCTTTGTTAGTTTCATTTTGTTTTCCTGAGACAGGGTCTAGTTATGTTGCCTAGGCTGACCTTAAACTTCTAGGTTCAAGCAATCCTGCCACAACCTCCCTACTAGCTGGATTACAGGCCCATGCCATGGCACCTGATGACTTTTTTTTTTCCTCAAAGTGGGGTCAGTCCCAGCCTATGTTGATGATGCACATCTGTTATTCCATCAGCTCGGGAGGCTGAGGCAGCAGGATCACAAGTTTGAGGCCAACTTCGGCAACTTGGTGAGAACCTGTCTCAAAACAAAAAGAACTGGGGTGCAGATGAGTAGTAGAGGGCCTCTGAGTTAAACTCCCAGTAACATGCAGACACACACACACCACCCCAAAATGAAATCAATTTCAATGAGTCTTGGTTTTAAAAAAGTTATTTTTAATGATCTGTCACCAGAGTGGGGAGTGATGAGATATTGAATATATAATTATATCTATGAGGTCCATCCCCATTGGACCATGTAGATAAATCTAGGTTTGTTTGGAAAGATATACCACTACTTTATTGAGCTATTAATAAATTTCTGATGTTATGAAATATTTCCCTTTTATATGAAAGGATAATGACATTTGTGTTTGTTTATTTGGAAATACATTTAAAGCATCCCATATGCTTGAGAAGAAATATAGAATAATAGCAATTAAAACTGAATGAGCTCAGTTGGTAGAGTGCTTGCCTTGTAAGCACAAGGCCCTGGGTTCGATCCCCAGCACCACAAAAAACCAAAAAGAAACAAAAACAAAAACAAAAAAAAACTGAATGAACATGTAGCCAATTTGTCTTGAGAGATGCACACATTTTTAATGGAATTCACCTGAGTTTTGTATCTGTAAGTCAGTTTAGAACATTTATCATCTTGTAGAACCATGGTGTGAGTGAATCTTTTAGAACACACATTTTAGAGTGGATGAATCTGCTTTTTCAGAATGTCATTTAGAAATCTCCTTTGCCTTTCTAACATCATGAGTTCTTGATTTTTGTTTTTTGCTGGGCATCCAATGCTTGTGTCAAGCCTCTAAAAGCAATTTTGAGAGATATAATGCATTTAATTTTCACTATTAAAGGGCCAAAGAATGATATGCTTTGTTCAACACGTGCGCCATGTCCTGCATGGCGAACTTGTGGTTCCATCTAGAGGCAAAGGGGGATTAGCAAAGAAAGACCCACACATGCAGACTGTAAAGATAAATAGCTGGGATCTGGTGGAGTGCTGCTCTCTGATGGAGAAGCAGATCTAAAGAGTTAGCTAGCAATCTTTATAGATGTCTCATCATCAGATTAAAGACAATGCAAGCATTATTCTTTGTACTCAGGAAAGTTACAGAACTAGAAACATCTATGCAGTTTTTCCACAGTTGCAATGTGCAATGTTAGGAGTTTTGTGTAGCAGTCAAGGAGGCTCAGTGGTAGGTGGTGAAACATTGTGGTTGTCTAGCATGAGAATTTTTATTCCCAGGAGCTATGTGCCTGGAGATCAAGGTTGAAGCTGATAAGACTCTTGCACAGAGCCTCCTCAGGCAGGGTTGTACCACAGGAGCTAGGCATCCTATGTCCTTGCACAGAAACATTGCCAGGGAACAGGCATGCCATGGTCATGAGGACATCAAAGACTCTGCATGACCATTCTTTGTTACCACTCTCCACACACATCCCCCCCCCCCCCCCCCATAATTGGGATTGAACTCAGGAATGCTCTACCAAAACACTACATACCAGGTCCTTTTTATTTAAAAAAAAAAGGGTCTTGCTAAGTTACCAAGAGCCTTAAATCTGTGTCATGGGGTCCAGTTATCAACTCTTAGTGAGACCACCAGAGACTAGAGTAGGAAAAAGTTTATTTTAGGAAGAGAAAAGCATGCTGATGCATCAGGACTACCGCCCCAAGTAAGGGAGAGCAGTAATAGCCTTTGTATGTTAGAAGCATGCAACATTTTCATAGGGACTCAAAGGTGTCTTTTTGAGTCTTATGAGATTTTGGTAGTAAACTTTTGAGTACTATTAGATCTATTAGGACTTAAAGACTTTGGGAGGTGAACTAAATTCATTTTGCATTATTAAATAGACCCATGAGTTTGGAACTATAGGTGGAATGTTATGATTTGATTCTGGAATGTCCCTTGAAGGCTCATGTGTTGCAGACTTGATCCCCAAGGCAGCCATATTTATAGGTAGGGATTTTTAGAAATATTATTGGATCATGGGGCCTCTGACTTCATCCACTGAGAGGTTAATATTCAATAGTATTATTTGGAGGTGGTGAAACTGAAGACTTTATTGCCTATTTGGAGGAAGTAGGCCACTAGGGGTATGTCCTGGATGTATTTCCCTGTGTCCTGCTCCTTATCCACTCTCTCTGTCTTTCTGTATCTATCTCTTGGCTACCACAATGTGAGTAGCTTTTTCAGCCATGTACTTTTGCCATAATGTTTCTACCCTGGAGCCAGCCATCATTGAACTGAAACCTCTGAAACTTTGAACTAGAATAAATTTCCTCCTAAGTTTTATTTTTCCCTCTCAAGCAGTTTGTTCCAATGGCAAAAACAGAATTGGAAATTATCCAAGAAGATGGGTAGAAATGCTAACAATATGAAAATGCCAGAGAATAAACCACCCCAAAGAGTTCATGACACAACTTACCCTATTGACACTACAGTAGAGGAAATGGCAGGAAAAGTATTCAGAATATTAATAATTAAACTGAACAATGAACTAAAAAAGATCAAAGAAAAAAACTAAAACAGAATGTATAGGAACTAAAAAAAAAATTCATGGAGAGATTCTGTAAAAGAACTAAATCCTGGAAATGCTCAATAAATAAATAAACCAGTTGAAACATCACCAATAGAATAACCCACATTGCAGACAAATTCTCATGGCTCAAAGACAACATATATAACCTTGAAAATAAATTTGACAAAGAAAATGTTAAGAGAATTTAGCCATAATATAAAACACTGGCATAGATGAAGGTACCCACATACAAATGAAAGGAATGGGCAAACTTTCAGTGATATAATATCAGAAAATTTTGTAAACATTAGAAATGAGATGGAAATTCACATACAAAAGGCTTTCCCCTAAGACACATTATAATTAAAATGACGGGTATACAGAACAAAGATGAGTTTCTAAAGGCCACAAGTGAAAAATGGCAGGCCACAATTAGAGATGAGTCAATTAAAATTTCTACTGATTTCTCATCCCAGAGCCCCAAAGTCTGATGGTCTTGGAATTATATACACTAAGCCCTGAAAGATAGCAGATGCCAACTAAGGTTTCTACATATATCAAAATGTTCCTTCAAAATTCAAGATGAAATAAAAGCTTTCCATGATAAGCAAAAACTTGAATTCATAATCACAAAACCAGCACTACAAAACACAATGAAATATTTTATGCAAATGAACTGGAAAAGTATCAGAGGTGTTATATGGATGAATCTCACTAGAATAATCAAGTCTGAATTAAATATTAAAAATAAATCAATTGACAGGAAATAAAAATCATCTCTATAATAACATTGGTTGTAAATAATCTACATGCTTCAATTGAAAGACATAGATATAGATATAGATATAGATATAGAAAATAAGGCCCAACCATATGTTTCCAACCTTACAGGCTAAAACTGAAAGGATGGGAAAGATTCCAAGTAAATTGAGATGGAAAGCCAGCAGTATAAATTACTTTCATATCTGACAAAGTAGATTTCAAGCCAAAATTAATCAGAAGAGACTAAGAGGGCCATTTTATACTGACAAAAGAATCATCCAACAAGAAGATATGATTTCAAATATTTGTGCCCCTAAAATCAGTACACTTATGTAAATAAAATAAATCCTACTAAATATAAAAAATCAAATGGACCCCAATACAATACTGGGTATTCTCAAAACATGTCTCCCACCAATAGGTAGGACATATACTTAGTAGAGACATATGCTTAGTAGAGATTCTTCATATACTTAGTAGAGATTCTTCAGAACTAAATACCATTAATCGAATGAACCTAACCCACTCATCTATAGAATATTTCATTCATTGACCACCAAATTCACTTTTTCTCCATGGCACATGAAACTGTCTCTAAAATAGATCATATTTTAGAAAGAGAGCAAGTCTTAGCAAATACAAAATATAATTATAGATAATTCTTTGCATCCTATCAGATTAAAATGGAATAAAACTATATACATTAATAACAAGGTTAAAAAAAGAGAAACCATTTTAACACCTGGAGATTAAATAATATACTTTTGAATGACAATGGGTCATAAAAGAAATCAGGGGAGTGAGCAAAGATTCATAGAAATGAATAAGAACAGAGATGCAGAATGTCAAGATCTCTGGGGCAATTTGCGGGCAGTTCTAGGAGGAAAGTTTATAGCACTGAGTGAATACATTAAAAAGTAGAAAGATCCCAAATAACCAAATGTTACACCTCCAGACCCTAGACTAGGAAGAACAAACTAATTCCAAAATATGTAGAAGACAGGATATAAATCAGAGCCAAAATTAATGAATTTGAAAATAAAAAATAATATAAAGCTTCAGTCAACAGATTTAGGCCTTTGTAAAGATAAACAAGATCGATAAATCCTAATCCAATCAAACAAAGAGAGAACCTAAATCGTCACAACCAGATCTGAAAAAGGAGATATCACCACAGACATCTCTGAAATATAAAGAATTATTATAAACTATTTTGAAAACTTATACTCAAAATAAGGAAAACAGAAGAAATTAACAAATTTCTATACAACATTTGTACTACTCAAATTGAGCTATGAAATACAGGAAACCTAAACAGACAAATATTAAGCAATGAAATTGAATGAAAAATTAAAAGTTTTCTAAAAAAAAAAAAAAAGAAAGAAAGCCAAGGACCAGGTGGATTCTCAGGCAAGTTCTACCAAACTTTAAAAGATGAACTAATACCAACTTTCCTCAAATTATTCCATGAAATCAAATGGGAAAAAACACTTCAAAATTCATTGTATGACCAGACAAAGACACATCAAGAAAAAAAAAAAAAAAAAAAAAAACACATACCAATATCCTGATAAACATACACACAAAACTTCTTAAATATTGGTAAACTGCACCCAAAAAGAGCTTAAGAAGATAGCATACCATGATCAACTGGGTTTAATCCCAGGGATGCAAGTTTGGTTCAGCATATGCAAATCAATAAGTATAATTCACCACATAAATGGAAATAAGGATGAGATTACATGAGCATCTCAATAGATGCAGAAAAAGCTTTTGACAATATCCAGCACCCATTCATGTCAAAATGCTGGAGAAACTAGGGAAAGAAGGAACTCATCTGACTCACCATGATAAAGGCTGTAAATGACATACCTGAAACCAATACTACAATGAATGAAAAAAATCTGTTGAAGGGCACCTATGTTGGTTCCAAACTTAGCTATTTTGAATTGGTCTCTTATATACACTGATGTGGCTGCATCACTGTGTTATGCTGTTTTAAGTCCTTTGGGTATATACCTAGGAATGGGATAACTGGATCAAATTGTGGTTCCATTCCAATTTTTCCAAGGAAACTCCATATACTGCTTTCCAGACTAGTTGCACCAATTTTCATTCCCACCAGAATTGTATGAGTATACTTTTCTCCCCATATTCTAGCCAACATTTATTGTTCCTTGTATTTTTGATAATTGCCATTCTATGGAATCAACCTAGGTGCTCTTCAAATAATGAATGGATAAAGAGAAGTTGGTATATATACACAACGGAATATTACTCAGTCACAAAAAATGACTTTATAACTTTTGCTAGTAAATGAATGGATCTGGAGACTATTGTGCTAAGGGAAATAAGCCAATCTTAAAGCCAAATATTGTGATATGCAGATGGTAACACACTATGAGGAAGGGGAGGGACGAATAGAAATTCAATGAATTAGATGAAGGGGTATGAAAGGAAGGAAGACAGATGGACACAGAAAAGAGAATGGAATAAATTGAACATAACTTGCCATGTTCATATATGAATACACTACTTCATGTTCAACCACAAGAATGGGATCCTAATTAGAATGTTATACTCCCTGTATGTATATGTCAAAATGCAATCTACTCTCATGTATATCTAAAAAGAATATTTAAGAAGAGATCTAAAAGAATTTCCTCTAAAACAAGGAGTAAGACAAGTTGGCCATCTCACCACTCTTATTCAATGTAGTTCTTGAAACTGTAGCTAGAGCCATCAGACAAGGAAAGGACAGTCAAGAAATACAAATAGGAAAAGAAGTAACTATTTCTGAGAATGATCCTATATCTACAAGACACTCCCCCCCCACCAAAAAAAAAAAAAAAAAAACACCCAGAAACCTCACCAGAAGACATCTAGAACTGGTAAATTAATTCAGTAGAGAAGTAGGATACAAGATCAACATACAGTATCAATCACTACCCCACATTCCAATAAGGAATCTGCAAGGAAATAAACCAGGAAAGCTATACCATTCATAATATTCTCAGAAAATTCTTGAATAAACCTACCTAAGAGAAGAAAGACCCCTACAATGAAAACTACACAACAATAAAAAAGAAATTGATGAAAATCTTAGACAGAAGGATCTCTGTTCTCTGATAGGCAGAATTAATATTGTCAAAATGACCATACTAACAAAAGTGTTACCTGCATTAAAATACCAATGGCAATCTTACTGATTTTGAAGAATAAAATACCCTGAGTAGCTGAAGTAATACTAAATAAGGAGAGAAACACTGGAGACATCACAATACCTGATCTCAAATCATATTACAGAGCTGTGGCAGCAAAACAGCATGGCATTAGAATCAAATCAGGCAAGAAGATGAATAGAAGACACAGACAAATCCACATAGATATAGTCACCCTATCCTCAAAAGGTACCAAAAGTATATGCAGGAGAAAAGGCAGTCTTTTAACAAATGGTGCTGAAAAAACTGGATATCCATATGTAAAAGAATAAAACTAAATAACTCTCTCACCCTGCACAAAGCCAGCTTAAAGTGGATCAAAGGTCTAGGTATTAGACCAGCAACTCTGCAACTGCTAAAAGAAAATGTAGGCCCAACACTCCAACATATTGACATAGGAACTGACATCCTTAAGAAGACTTCTAAACCATAAGAAATAAAACCAAGAATGGATACGTGAAATGGCATCAAAATAAAAACTTCACAACGAGGGAAATGAGAATATGAGGATAGAGTCTACAGAATGGGAGAAATTCTTTGACAGTTTCTTCTCCAGTTGGGGATTAATATCCAGAATACACCAAAAAGCCAAAAAAAAAAACAACAACAACAACAAATATTCCAATAAGTTAATGTATACAAGAATTAAACAGACATACCACAAAAGAAGAAACAGATCAAGAACTTAGGCACTAGAACAAAAACTCTGTGCCTAATAGAAGAAAAAGTTGGTCCAAATCTTCACCACATCAGCTTAGGAAGTGACTTCCTTAACAAGACTCCTAGAGCACAAGTAGTAAAATGAAGAATCAAAAAATGGAATGGACTCAAACGGAAGCTTCTCAGTAAAGAAAACAATGTGAAGAGAGAGCCTACAGAATGGTAGAAAATCTTTACCATGTGCTTCTCAGACCACTAATCTCCAGAATATTCAAAGAACTCAGAAAACTCAACACCAAAATTACAAATAACCCAATCAATAAATGATGTAAGGAACTGACCAGACACTTCACAGAAGAAATACAATCAACCAACAAATTCATGAAAAAAATGTTCAACATCTCTAACAATTAAATAAATGCAAATCCAAACTACTCTAAGATTTCATCTCACTCCAGTCAGAATGGCAATTATCAAGAATACAAGCAACAATAAATTTTAGTGATGATGTGGAAGAAAAAGATACACTTATACACTGCTGGTGGGATGGCAAATTGGTGTAACCACTATGGAAAACAGTATGGAGATTCCTCAGAAAACTTGGAATGGAACCACCATTTGACTCAGCTATCCAATTCCTAGGTTTATATCCAAAGGACATAAAATCAGCATACTACAGTGATGCAGCCATATCAATGTTTATAGCAGCTCAATTCACAAGAGCTAAGCTATAGAACCAATGTAGGTGCCCTTAACAGATGAATGGATAAAGAAAATGTGGTATATATACACAATAGAATATAACTCAGCCTTAAAGACAAATTAAATTATGCTAATTGCTGGTAAATGGATAGAGCTGGAGAATATCATGCTAAGTGAAATAAGCAAATCCCCAAGAACCAAAGCCTGAATGTTTTCTGATATGTGGATGCTAATTCACAATAAGAAAGGTGGCTATGGAAGAATAGAGGTACTATGGATTAGGCAGAAGGAAGTGAGGGGAGGGGAGATGGTATGGGGATAAGAAGGATAATAGAATGAATTGGACATTATAAACTGATGTGCGTGTATGATTACATGACTGGTGTGATCCTGCATCATGTAAAACCAGAAGAATAAGAAATTATATTCCATTTATGTGTGATGTGTCAATGCATTCTATTAGGTATAACTAATTGAAACAAAAAAAGAAATACAAATGACTAACGAACATATGAAAAAATGTTCAACATTCCTAGCACTGAGGTAAATGCAAATCTAAACTACTTTGAGGTTTCATCTCATTCTAGTTAGAATGGCAATCATAAAAAACACAGTAAATTCTGGAGAGGATGTGGCAAAAAAGGCATACTCCTAAATTGTTGATTGGACTGCAAATTGTACAACCAGTTTGGAAAGCCATATGGAGATTCCTTAAAAGGCTAGGAATGTAACCATGTGACCCAGCTATACCACTTGGTATTTATCTCAAAGTACATCGATGCTTATAGCAGTGCAATTGATAATAGCCAAGTTATGAAACCAGCCTAAGTGCCCATCAATAGATGAATGGAGAAAGATGTGATTTGTGTCCAGTAGATGTTAACTTAGCCATAAAAATGAAATTATGGTGTTTACTGGTGAATGCATGGCAATGAAAGAACACCGTACTAAGTGAAATAAGCCAGAGTTAAAAAATCAAGGGTCAAGTATTCTCTCTTATGTGGAATCTAGAGCAAAATAAGGTTAAAAAATGGCAATCTCATGAAAATAGAAGGGAGATCAGTGGAATAAAGGAGGGAAAATTAAGAGGGACTGAAAAAGAGAGGAACTGCAGAATGAAATTGAACAAATTATGTTATGTACACATAAATACACTAAAGTGAATTCCACTTTATGTACACCCATAAAAGACCAATTTAAAAAACTAAATAGGTGGAAGAATGAATAGAGTAATTAGAACAGGGTGAGGGAGAAGGGTAGGAGAAATGGAAATACTGGGTACTGAAATGGAGCAAATTCCATGAATGTATGATATTATCAAGATGAACCCCGGTATTATGTATAACTATGATGAACTAATAAAAACATTATAAAAATCTGAAAAACAAATATCATTAAAGTCATGATTAACTCCACCAAACTTTTAATGGCAACTTAGTTGTTGGCTGTTATTTAAACATTTATATAGTTTGAGTATGCAAAATTTAAGACTAAGTTTTCACTTATAAAATCTACGTAAGACATGTTACAGATACCAACAAACAGTTAAAAATATTATTTTGCATTTCCAACATCTTAAAGACATCGTTTTTATGGACTGCCCTTTAAAGAATCATTATAGCTGTTAATTTTGTTTTATCTTTCAATCTTTCTTTATGAATAAATATTTAACAGACCTGATTACTATGTTAAGAGTTCTGAATATTCTGGACATTTACTCATAATTGTAGATTTTGTACCTTTTAGAGATTTTCATTTTACACATGGGCATCTTTTTAAGTTTTTCTCATAACATGGAAATGAGTGTTCAATGAGTCTGTCACCTTTTGTTCACCAGCAATATCCTAATCTCTCTTTTGTTTCTGAAGGTTGGCTTTGTGTATTCTGGGTGGCGTTTTTTTGTTTTCTTTTCCCTTCAGTACTTTCAATATATAATTTCACTTTCTCCTGCCTCTGGATTTTTTTTTCTGATAAGTCTTAGAATGAGTGTATTGAACTCCTTTATATGTTATTTGCTTCTATTGTTACTTCAATGATCCCCTCTTTGTCCTTGACCTTTGAGAGTTTAACAATTATAATGTTGTATTGGTTGAACCTGATTGCTTAACTTTGAACTTCCTATGTCTGTATGTTAGCTTCTTTCTCCAGGTTTGGAACATTTTCTGTTATCATTCATTTGAATGAACTTTATGTCCCTTTGTTATAAATTGAACCATCTGTTGACACCAATGGCAGGGGGCTTGGTCTTTGGTGTCTTATAGATCCCCTAAGTTTTTCTCATTCTCATAATTTTTGTCTACTTGTATCATAGGCAAATAGCCTGTCATGGAGGCTATTCTTTGAAGCTACTGATCCTTTCCTCTATCATTTATTCTGATGTTGGTGCATTTTATTCTGTTTTTCCCTTCATTTATTTTATTTCTTAGCTCTAGAATTTTTTCTAACCTTTTCTAAACCGTAGTCATTTTTCACAGTAGCCAACATATCTACAGAACCAAGATATCCATCAGTAGATGATGAATTAATTGTGAAAATATGTATATATATACATATATATATCCCATATTTACATAATAAAATATTGTACAGCAATCTAAAAATTAAATCTTATAATTTTATTTACTAACAGCAAAAATATATATTTTCATCAGCCATATATGTTACAAGATATTTTCATCTAATAGTTTTTATGTCCCACTTTAAATGGGAAGCAATTAAAATATAATAAATTATAAATGTATGGCACTTATGAATAAAATGTTAAATTTTAAAATATAATGCAACTATAAATATATGGACCTATGAATAGAATGTTGAAATATAATATTAAAATATAATTATAAGGACTTATGAATAAAATGTTATATTGTAGTTTACAGATATATTTAAAGTATGTGTCTCTTCTAGTGATTGTTCCTATGTAGATTTCCACTTGACTTTTTAGTAGCTGATGGGGGTGAAGGTTTAAAAAAGTTCATATTGTGATCCAGCAAAAGCTAGAAAAAGAAAATGAAAACATTACATTCCTTAAGTGAAAGATTTCATAATTGTCTAAACACAAGTCAGTAAGAAAAGTTGAGTATTTTACAGTGTTAATAAATAAAAAATATGTATGTTTACAATACCAAATTTTGACTAAATATAATTCAATTAGAGTTGCACACTGAATTTTCATTGGGACTAAGTATTAGAACTTCAGTTTTTCCCATTGTTTATTTATCCAACAAGCATATGCTAAGGTACTATGACAAGCACTGGAATGAAAATATGAAGGTGATACTATTCACCCTTAAACAATTGTATTATGTAATCCTCCCACCAACAGATGAACAGGCAATATACATACAGAGTCATAGATACTACGACAGCTATAAAACATGGAACTATAGGAACACAGGGAAGGGACTTTGTCCCAGGTTTATATAAATGTTGCAGTTTTTCTGGGGGAGGTAATATGTAAACTAATACCTGAAGGATAAGAAGAAAGTACACTAGAAAGAGAGAAGTACAATACAAAGAGACAGAGATGAGGAAGAAAACGTGTGGAAGTATAAGTAATCCAGTTTGGTTAGAAGATAATAACAGAAAAAATAAAAGAAAATGAGGTGGAATAACCTGTCAAGAATCAAATAGATTTATGCTTTTTTTCATTCCTTGTTGTGGAATTTGGAACTTTTCCTGATGATCAATGGTAAACCATTGTCATTACATTGTCATTACAATGTAAATGATAGTAGATTTAAAGTGGCACTTATCATTGACAGGACATGAATTATAAATGGTTGCCTAAGTAGCATAGATGAATCTGGACTTTTTGGCCACAAATCTGAGAAGCTGGTGAAAACTTTGTTTTCCAAGAAGAGTTTCAGTGTGCAACCTGACAGTTTTAGAGATGGTAGAAGTAAAGTAAATGTTGACCCAAGAAAAGAGAAGCACATTCTTTTTGAGATTTTTAATAAAACAATATAAAGCATGAATGAACTAGGAATAAGTATATTCTTCATTAGGGGTGTTTTCATACACTTCCTTCAATGTAAGGAATATATCTATTTAATTTTTATTTGAAAACCCAGTTAGTCTATATTTGATTCACAAATTTTGGCAACACACCTTCATTTGTTTCTGGATCCACATTGTGCAAGTTCTACTGGAACTGAAATGGATCAAATATTATTTATAATGTTTAAGTTAAATGAGAAACACTATTATGTGAATGGTATATCACTTCAAATATTTGTACTTCAAATGAGACTTGTAGTAATAGGGCTAAATTAGGGATTGCCTACAAAATAGTCATATAAATAATATAAAATTCTTATTTTGTATAATAGAGAACACATGTAAAGTGTGGTTTGGATTAATCTGAGAAGTAGTATAATATCAGTCTATTAAATGTATATAATTTTAGAAAAGTGTTGTAGTTTAATACAAAGACTATATCATTCCATTCATAATTTATAGTGAATGTGTTACTTTGTGATTCTCAGAAAACTCTGCCATTTATAAAAGTTTAATCAGTTTTTTCACTTCAATGGATTTTTCTGTAAAATTGTTTCCATTCTTTACTTTTAGAAAATTAAGAATTCAACATATGTTCTATGCTATTAATTTTTCAGCACACGATCTAGAATATGTATGTGATATAATTTGCCAGAAATCCTTCTGGCAAAAATTTAAAATATCATATTGTCTGGATGATGACCAAACACTTTTATTGACTAATTAGTTATCTCTTTAATTATGAAATATCAAACTCTTTGCAAGTATCCCCATCTAGAGTGTTCTTACTTAAATGTCTTGCATAAAGGCTCTTCTCTTATTAATGTCCCAAACAGGGTCTTAGTAGGGTGTAATGAATTTAATACATATTTTATGGTGATAATGATAATGTGATACCTAATACCATTACAAATTTTAGGTATGAAGACAAATTCTTTGACTGAAAGGTATCACACTATTTTGAGTATAACGTCCCATTTTGTGAGAATAAGATTACATGCAAGTCTTGTAAAAGTAAGAGCTCATTATCAGATGACGAAAAAAGACTTTTATGAAAAAATCTTGTCTTACTATCAATAAACTCTACATTTTATAAGACTTGAATGAAGGAACTACCAAGGTAATGTTATTAACATTTCCCCCCAAAAAAGTGTTCCTTATATTTACTATAAATGGTAGATTTTATGTTTTTACACCCAGCCCCAAATGTGTTCTTAATACACATATTCTGCTTAGATAAAAGTGGTTCTTAAAAACTGCTTCTTAAAACATTTCTTTTGTACAGAAGAAAATTTTCTGCCCTTTTCTCCCTTGCCACTTTGTTTAGTGCTGGGTATTGAATCCAGGGCCTCTGTATGCTAAACATACACTGCTACTAAGCTACATTCCTACCCCTGTGCTTAATAAATCTTAACTCTCTAATATAGACAATATTGTGGTATGAGAAATTTTAGTCAAGGTTTTTATTCTCTTATTTGTAGAGATCACATAGTAGAAGTGGTTGCTTCTGCTCCATCCCCCTGCATGAATTATTTTCCATTCTTTCTCTGACTCTCAAAACACTGTCGCATAAATGAGCTGAGAGAAATTGCTTTTGGGAAAGGAACAGCAAGAATGAAAAGAAAACTCAGAAAGATAAAGAATAGACTAAGAAACTTGGGTTGGTGAGCAGGCTGCTCTGGAAAGGAGTACATAAAAACTTTGTTAAATGTGTAGAGTACTGAAAGTAATAGATTTGTCCAGGCTGGTGGAAGGACAAGGTGATTTAGGTGACAAGTGAAATCTGAAAAATATCAAATGTGCTTTTGAAGTCCCTTTCACTTAATTCTTACTTTTCCATTAAATTATAAATATTTCTAATTTCTATTAATAGAAATTCAGAATTGTTACACTTGGTTGAATTGGCTTAACATTTTCTGGCACAGATTATAGAAGAAAAAACAAGAAACATGTCTTGGTGGCACTAATCTGTCCTGTTCTGTTAGATAACAGTGCTGCCAAAGGCATTCAAATGCACATTCTCTGTTTGAATCACAGTCCTCCTACTTGTCCATTAGTGCTCTAGCCTATTAACTACAGTTGTTTCCCCTTCTTATAGGGATTTTCATAGGAATTTCTTCTTCATAAGGTCTGAGACTTGCCATTCCTTCTGCTGAAATCTGCTGTTAGTATATGGAGGTCCTAGAGATGCAGGGTGGGGTGTGGAGGAAGGGAAGACTTCTTTCATCCTGAGACCAGTCAGTACGTCTGAGATCATGAGCTGTGACTTCCTCAAGTTTTCCTCATCCTTTCTCCTCAGTTGTGACTGGAGGTACAGAGGGAACTGAGGTAGATATTTCCCTTCTCCCTGGTGAAAGGCTGGAGGGGCTAAATTTGGAACCTCCCTTTCCCCCAGGCCAGGGAAACTCTATTGGAAACCAAGTTAGGCTCTGCTCAGATGGTTTCTTCTGAGGGGTGGTGGTCTTTTCATGAAAATGAGAATGGGGCCAGGAGGACATCAATTCCAATACCTCAGTTTCCTCTATCCCTACTGGAAACATGAGGGAAGCTTTCTATGGTCTTCATCCTGAAAAGCTGGTGTGGTAACTGGAGGCAAATTCGTGACGTTTTGAGGGGCTCCAGAAGACTAGTTCTTTTGTTGGGCCCTTTTATTTTTACAGCATGACAACAGTGAACTTCCAGCCATATGCCATTGACAGTATCAGCTTTCCTACTTGGCTATAGTCTCCAGGAGAGCCCCTTGCTCAGTTCAGCTGATGGAATAAATTTCCAGTTACCCAATGTCAAAAGCAGTGGCTGACCCTTGGACTTTAATCCACCGTTGGGGCTGAGAGCTGTAGGCATTTTCAGTTTGTTATTCTCTTGGAGGGTTGTGAGGATGATCATGATAGAGCTCACGTTCATTGGTCCACAAAGTGAAAGTGTTAGAATTGTTCTTTAGCACTAAAATCTGTTTGAGTTTTCTTGTTAACACAGAAAACAGTCCACTCTTGTTTCTATACCTGAAAGAGAGGAGATGTGCTCAGGAGCTCTCCTCCTTAATCAAAGCAGGATGGCACCCATCCCTCAAGAATTTGTTACATTCTTGAATTAATATTTTCATAGGTTCAAAATAAAAATGAGTTTTCTACCTTGTTCTTTTTGTTCCAGGTGTTTTGATTCCAGGTCTGTGCTCTTTTGGTGTGATGTTCATGTCGTCGCTTGACCTAAGACTCAGAAACAGCAAAAAGTATGAAAGAGAAGTGGCCACCTCAGAAGGAGGGAAATGTGTGCAGTGGGGTCCCCTGGTGGATGTGACAGATGATGCAGCCCTCCACAAGCCAAGAAGATTGGTGTAGGTGGCAGCTCCATCAGCTATTGAGTCTTCCCTTTACACTTCTAGCTTGTGCACTAGATCTGGGGCCAGCATCCTTTCAGCTTATGAAAAATTTAAAATAGTTCAGCATAGGGGATGCTTCATTTTCCAAGAATGAATACAGAGGCCAAGGCACATGGTCTCCTTTGAAGTGATGGTTGCATTTCTCATCTGTTGGGGAGCCCAATCTATTCCCTGAAGAGTCCCACATAATAATGAAGTGTATCAGTATGTTAGGTGGCTCTCTCATCCATTCAGCTTCTGTCCGTAGCCTTCTGGTTCCATCATCTACTCCATAGCCTTTGTCTGGAGTGGTGTGGAACATTTCTCTTTCTAGAACAGACATGCTGTCTCTTCTCAACCTTTATTATGTATATCTCAGGATTCTCCTGTTTACAAGGGGGAGGGAGGCACTTTCCACTGGATATGATAGAATGCATTCCCTTTGAGTTGGAGACAACAAGAAAACTGCTGCCATGCACTTAGATTGGCTGCCTGAATTTTCCAAGTCAGCTGGTCAGTGGCCAGCAGAGGGAGCACTCCACAGTCCCAGTCATCAACCTGATATTGCAGCTCTGAACTGAGAGCCCAATCTGTAACTGGGTGGAAGTGAATCAGATCTGATTTAGGGAGGGACAGAGAAGATCAAAAAGAACATCAATTGAACACATGACTGGTTGAGATGTCCCATCTGGGGCTTGTCTCTTGAAGAGATATTGAGGTTTGTAGAGGGATTGTCAGCTAACCAGGAGACTTTGGGTCCACATGAGGAGCAGGGGAGTCACTTTGTGGTAGTGTCTTTCCTCCTTAGATGTGGTGAACGAGATTTAGAGATGTCTGAGCAGTTAAGAGTACATCATGAAGGCCTGTCCACTTTTCCATGAGATGCTCTTCTGATCCCTGGCTTTTCCATGTCTTAAGTAGGAATGAGTCTTTCGGCTGGAAAGTATGTGGAGGATCCTGAGGTGAGGGTATTGCCCTGGAGGAAGGAAACTCCTGCATAGAATTTAGAATTTGTCTCAGCTCTTGTCCAGTGTGCTTTTCATGTTTTCATGTTTTCAATGGGGATAATGCATCCTTCCTAGTGTGGTCTAAAAGAATCTCCCATGTGTAATCTCATACGGAATCAGTGGCAGCCTGTTTCTGGGGTCCACCACAAGGCCAAGCTGGGCAGTAGGTAATATCATTTCCCATGTCCATCTAGTCTCCTGACATATTTGGTTTAGTGTATTTTTGTAACATGCACCATGGAGCTGAGGGGTTGCTTTGTTTTATGAATTCAATGAATGAAATTCACAGACAAATAGTGGAAGGGTGAAGGCAAAATATCAGAATTTATGAAAATAGGAGAAAGAAAGCAAAACCCTTTAACCCTTTCATGAGTGGGGTCCCAAAAGTGGGTTGCCAATGAGTGACTGTTGACTTGAGGTTTATGTAGATGTAAGGAATTAAGGAAATCAGCCCGTGGCCCAGTCCTGAGTAAGGCATTTTGTTATGCTGTTCTCCTTATGTGCCACTTGTTCCAGTCAGGTTAAGGTCACTGTGTGGCAGTTTGTCCATTTTCAGAGAGGTCGGTCTCTGGGTCACAGATATCTCACTCCCAGTTTGTTTTAAGCTCAGCCTTGCATCGCTGGCCTTTCTCTTCTTTTTCACTGTGATCTTTCTGTTAGGAAAAATGTGATCTTTGTGGGGCCCAAATCTATTATCTGCCTATGCCAGCTCTTTCCCTACCTCCATTTCAGGGCGTGATTCATCTTTTCTGTCTTCCATGTTGATTGAGATGTCCAGGCAGCACACAGTCACCAAAGAACCCTTTAAGATTTACCCAGAAGGGGAACTACCTTGGAGACTAAGGCAGAAACATACTTACTTTGAATGCAGTCAGCTATACTCCACTTGGGGACATCATCTGCCATCAGTCATGCTCAAGGCACTTCAGAGCCCCTTTCCATTATGGGGCTGTGTCTCAAATAGGAGAAAATCTTGCTAGAAGTTTATAATATTTAAATCGTCTACCTGTCTTGGGAAATTAGGTGAAGGTCACTGCCAGTCTTCAAAAAATATATTTCCTCAAACTGCACCCACCATTTTCATCAGCTCTTTCATTTTTAGGCTGTTTTGGGCACAGAATTGGTATCTTTTTGCCACTGCTTTTATTGTCATAAGCAATCCCAATCCTCTGAGAAGTGGTCTGGAAAATTCTGTAAACATATCTGACCCAAAATGAGAGTGATGCTAAAGAGACACAAGGTTTCTGGTAGTAAAACAACTGTGGGAGTTCATCTTGCTGTGGCAGGAAGTTCCCAATTCCTGGAAACCCCAGTCTTGACCTCACTTAGCATCAGCTCCCAAATATGTAGGGGAAAATATAGATTGAGCAAATTCAGATAAGAGGGGCAGAACGGTAGATTAGAGGCACCCAACACTTATCTGTGGTTCAGAGATAAAATCCAAACAGCACGCTGAGGTTTGTGACCATGAGAGAATGATGGAGTTCAGGAGAGGAGAGTCATGGATCTGAGGATCCCTGAGTATTGGGCCGAAGTGTGAAAGTGAGTGCCCACTACTGATCACAGCGAAGGCATCTGGGTTAGGGCAGGGCTTCCATGGAAAGGGTGGATGTGGAAGAGGGAGAGTCACACTGAGCGGGGCAGGCACAGGACTAAGCACCCTGCAGAAGAGTCATCTAAACACATGGCAGACTTGGGATGTGTGTGGTGAATGACTCTGGAGATATTCTCTGTCCTTCACTGCATATTCTCCTGGTGACATAACTGGCAGCCATCTCCAGAGGGGACCAGTTGTCCAACCTTGCTGCTCTAGAAACCAAAGATGCCTTTATTTTCTGTCTCTGAAACCTCTTGGCAATATTACTGTAGTGGCTCATTGGGTGGCATCTCAAATTCAGTTCCACTCTGGAGGGTGTGGCTCTGTCACAAACTCAGTTTGAGTTCTACAATGGTACATAGATGGAGACTGGCAGGAAGTCCAGGATTTAGACAGTACTCTGATCCCCACAGATCCCAAATACAGACTTCATCCTCTCTCAAAATCAGAGGCATTGGGATCATACTACAAAACTGACTGGAGCTGGCTCCCCTTTGCTGTTCTCAACACTCAGAGTGATTACTCCAATTCCCCATCAACTACTCTATTCTCTCACTGATTTTTGATTCTTATATGTCTTCTTTCCTTTCTACTCTTTTCCCTTCTTTCCCTTTCTCCTCCTACCTTTATTTCTTTTAAAATTTTTATTCATTTTCTCAGTTTTTAACATCGTATTTCCCTGCATGTTATTGCCCCCTGTGTTTTCTTTCCTGGATGAAGTAGCCAATGTGTTTTTCTTGGCTTTTTACATCAGTTCTTTGTCTTAAGTTTTGCATTTTCACATCTGCTTTCTCTGTCATGCTGGGATTGGGTGCAACCCTTTGCTCACTTTGGGTTCACAGCTGACTCTGGGCTCTGCTTCTGGGCCAGGAGAGAGGAATTGCACATTGCTGCAGCCATGACTCAGTCCTGCTCACTTGGTACCAATTTCTACTTAAAGATGTGGGAAATATTATCCTCCAGCTGACAACACATCCCCAATTGGGCACAGCAACCTTGGGCTTCATTTCCTACTCTTGGACACTCACCACACAACCATGATATTAGGTGTTCTTGTGGGAACTCTTGCTAGGGCGCTCAAGCATGCTTTGCCTCCTCACCTGTGAGGTCACAAATGATCAATAAGACCAGTGGTGAGTGTCACAGAGAGGCTGCTGGGACCCTCTTGCTAGCCTCTCCCTGTGTCCTGACTGGAGCTGCACACATATTTAAACATAGGTTCAATGATTCAAGTACTCACCTAACAGGAGAAGCAATTATCTACACTGATTTCAAGGAACACAGCCAATGGCAACAGAGCCCAAGAAAAATCCCAATGCTGGTAGTTGTTTCTCCTCCATCTCAGGAGGAAGTACAGAGAGTACAATGCACAGACCCTTCTGTCTACATCACACCACAGGTTTAGCAGAGGTTCCCAGGGAACCAAGGGGTGCTTAAAAACTAAGCCACATCTCCAGTGTTTTAAAAAATACTTTTATTTAAATACACATTCTGGCTAAGTTGCTTGGGGCCTGGCTAAGTTGCTCATGCTGGCTTTGAACTGGCTATCCTCCTGCCTCAGCCTTCCAAGCTGCTAGCATTAAAAGCATGGTAGCTTGGCCTATCATTTTGATCAGCTATCTGACAGTTAGTATTTTTCTTAGGGACTGGCCAGGAGAAGTGGTCATAAATGGATCTCCTGTTATTATAAAGTGAGGGAGGGTTGTGGTTTGAAATAATCCAACATTTTAAAAATAATAAGTACTTGAGCATTTAATTTATCCACATTGCCCTTCCTCTCTTCCTGCCCCATGCTACCATGGATCATAAGTGTATTCTATGATCACAGTTGTCACAACTTTTTTCTTGTGTACTAATACGGGGCTAAAATTTTCTATAATGACACCTCCCAGGAATGTGGGCCTTCACAGGTAACTACGACTTTTGTCAGTTGTGCTTTCAAATATGAAACTACCGAATTTGGTACCAAGTGATTTGTTTTGTCTAGAAATGGTTTACTTTTAAAGCTGTCCAAAGAGGCCAGACTAAAAGAGGACCTAGTCACCTGCCATACTGACCTCATCAGGTATTCCAGCTCAACTGTACTTTTCATCATTTCCTCCTCTTTTTAGATCAGAGTTCTCACTTATGTTATTTTGAAGTTGATGCATCTACTGGTATTTTCAGGACAGCATTAACAATTTTAAAAATTATTGAATATGAGTTAATAGAACTTAACCTTTCATTCCCCACTCCTTTCTGTACTTAATGCCCCACAGAAAAATCTGGACATCTTCCATTTTAAATATTCAGCTTCAAAAAATTTGTACATTTCCTCCCCATAGCAGGGTGTATGTGTAAAGGCAACACTAAGCCCTGGATAAGTGTGTTTACAACATGACCACCAGGTATATATTTCTTCATCCCACAAACATTTTTTGATCCTCTTTGTGCCAGGGACCATGGCGATCATCTGAAATCTCTTTTCCCCAGGGCCTGCCACAAGAAACCTTGGCACTGTCACAGAGGGCCTTGGGTCTGAGAGGCTCCAGACAGACCATGAGAATGAACAATTTATATTAAGCCAGATTGGCCAGATATTTTTGCATCTAAATGTCACTTTTTAAGGAGTGGTTGGAAACTCAGGCAAAAAGAATAGGAAATAGGTTATCATGGCCCAAGGTAGACAAAGGACATAGAATCCACTCTTAGACTTGTCCTAGAAGCATGGTGCTTAGTGAACTTGCAGCATTTTCTCTGAGGCATGAGTAAATGCTCAATTAATCTCCAGGACATATAAAGAAGTAAGAAATTTTAACACCAAAAAGACAAATAACCCAATCAATAAAGGAACTGGACAGACATTTCACAGATGAAGGAATTCAATCAACAAATGTATGAGAAAATGTTCAAAATCTCTAGAAATTAGAGAAATGCAGATCAAAACTACACTGAGATTCCATCTCACTCCAGTCATAATGACAATTTTCAAGAATACAATCAACAAAATGTGTTGGAGAGGATGTGAGGATGTGAGGAGAAAGGTACACTCACACATTGCTGGTTGGAGTGCAAATTGGTGCAACTCTTGTGGAAAGCAGTATGGGGATTCCTCAGAAAACTTGGAATGGAACAACAATTGACTTAATTATCCCACTCCTTGGTTTATACACAAAGGACTTAAAATCAGCATACTGCCGTGATGCAGCCACATCAATGTTTATAGCATCTCAATTCACAATACCTAAACATTGAAACCAACCTAGGTGCCCCTCAAAAGATGAATAGAAAAATAAAATATGGTGTTTATACACAATAGAATATTACTCATTCATAAAGAAGAATGAAATTATAGCAAATTCCAGTAAATGGATGAAGCTGGAGACTATTATGCTAAGTGAAACAAGCCAATCCCAAAAAAATCAAAGTTCTCTGATATACAGATGTTCACACAAAATAAGGCTCAGGGAGAGAAGATCTGAAGTTCATTGGATTAGACAAAGGGAATTAAGGGAAGGGAAAAGGGATGGGGAATAACAGGACATCACTTTCTTATGATAGTATTTAATATACAACCAGTGTAACTTCACATCATATACAACCACAAGAATGGGGAATTACACTTTATATATGCATAATATGTCAAAATACACTCTACTTTCATATGCATCTAAAAATATCAAAATTTACGAAAAGAATAAAGAAGAATGGGCCCTTAACAGATGCCATCATTTGCCTTCCAGAGTCCCCCAACACTGACTGAAACAGCCATGAAGACCAAGACCAAAAGAGATTGCATGGAATAAAGGAAATAAGAGGAGAGAGTGGAGCCTGGGGGCACAAGCCCACTTCCACAGGACCAAAATCCCCCTCCTGTCCCACCTAGCTCCATCCCTCCATCTGCCTTCTGCACTGCTCACATGTGGAACTTGCAGATATGGAGGGTTTACTCTCATCAGTTCAATTCAAAGACATCCAAGGGCATGGAATTTGGGGGAGAAAATATACTGCCTGACCCTACAGTCATTGAGCAGCATTTAAGAACAGGGTGGAGCCTCAGATGTCATCTCTACCTCCTAATCCATTTATCTGACTGTGGGATTCAGTCATCAAGCAGATTTGAGAGTAGGATTCATGGTCAATTTGCTGCACCACATTTAGAGAAAAACTATACAAATGTTTTAAATCAGATTTTTATGCTGAGATATAATTCACACTTCATAGATTTATCCTTTTAAGGTGAATAATTCTGTAGGTTTTAGTATATTCAAGTTTTTATTCAATAATCTCTCATTTCAGTCTTCTTTCCAACATCCTGAAAGAAAACTTTAATTTTTTTCCCCCAGAAATTGAACCAAGGGGCACGTCACCACTTAGTCACACTCCCAGCCCCTTTTTACTTTTGATTTTAAGACAGGTCTTGCTAAGTTTCTTAGGGCCTCACTAAATTGCTGAGGCTGGCTTTGAACTTGAGAGCCTCCTGTCTCAGGCTCCTGAGTAGCTGGGATTATAGGTGTGTACCACCACACCTGTCTCTGAAAAGAAACTTTATTTGCATTATTTGTCAACATTCTCTCCACCTTTCCTGGCCCCAGTAGTCTCTAATCTAGTTTCTGTCTCTATTGATTTTCCTATACTTGATATTATGTCAGTACTTCATGACCTTTTTATGGATAAGAATATTCACTGGGTTGGTGAATATTCACCAACTGGGTTGGTTCATTCATGAGTTGGTGAACAAATGGGTTATTTCCACTTTTTGGGTGTTATGAAAGGGGCCATGATGAACACTCATGGTCCATGTGAACATATTTGTTCCCCCAAGAATATGAATCACTGGGCCATGGAGTAATTTTTTAACTCTTAGAGAAATTTGCAAACTATATTCTTCCTTATATTTACATAAACATTGTATGAAGTTTCCAATTTCCCCATGATTGACAATGATTTTTTTCCAGTGATGTTCATACTAGTGTCAATCTTTTCAATTATTCTTTCTACATGATAGTTTCCCTTTGGTGCTCTCATGATTCTTTGTTTAAATAATTTATAATGATGAGCTAATGCAATTTGGAGTTCATTGTACTTCTCACATTTCAATTATTATTATTTATTTTTTGTAATTTGGGTAGTTTGGGGCTCTTGATCCTTCACCTCTTCTTTTTGTCCTTTCTTCATCTCCCACTGGGATTCCATTCCCATGCTGGAATTCTGGGGAGTGTCTCACAGCTCTCTGAGCTCAGTTCATTCATTCATTTTTACTTCGTGCTCATCATACACTGTCATCTCAATTGACTGGATCTTCAGGTTCACCAAGTCTTTCTTCTTCCTGCTCAGATACGCTGCTCAGCTCTATTTGTGGGTTGAATGCCCTCCAGTGTTCAAGTCCCAACCCTCAGTACTGGTGAATTTGTCCTTATTTGGAAATACCAACTTTAAAATGTAATCAGTCAAGATACGCCTGCCCTGCATTAGGGAAATGCAAATCCAGTCACCACTGTCCTCCTAAGAACAGGATGAACTCTAAACATAGACATGGAGAGAAGAGAACCCTGAGATGACAGAGAAACCTGTGATGACTGTTGGCACCACTGGGGTTGTTGGTGGCAAAATCAAGAAAATCGAGGGATTTCCAGCAACCACCAGAACCTGAAGCAAAGGAGCACAATTCCCTCAAGCTTTTAAATAGAGCATGGCTCACCTGAGCCTTGACTAGAAAGTCCTGTCCTGCAGCACTGTCAACAAATTATCTTTCTGCTGTTTTAGGCCTCCCAGATTATAGTGATCTGTGGTGGAAAGCCAAGAAGACTAGAACAGTCCACTCTGGTGAGGTTTTCAGATATTGTTTTGTTTCAGTTCTAGAAAATCAGTTCCATTTACAACCTGCACTACCCTGGTTGCTGCTAAAAACATTCCATTTTTCTTTTTTCTTTTTTTTCATATAAAAGTAATACATGTTCAGTAATATTCCAGCAACACAATGGAGCTGGCCTTCCCATTCCCAGCCCACAGAGGTATTACCACTATGAAACCATTGCGTGGTTTCAATAAATATATATAATAATATATATATATATAAATATATATAATAAATATATATAATAATCATCCCCTGTATATTGCATGAATGAAGTCATACTGTAATACTGATCATTAACTTGCTGATATACACATATCAGTCTAAATTGATAACTCCATGACTATTATAAAATATTACTTAATTGTATTTCTTATTTAAAGGACACATTTGGACTAATAGAGGAACATAATTATCAAAAACAAGCAAGCAAGCCAAATACCTAACTCAGTTACTGCATCTGGTTTTGAAAATAAAAACCATGATTGAGTACACCCTCTCACCCTCATCTGCAGTGGAGTCACTTTGTTGGAGGTTTTATGTACCTAATATCAATTAATTCCCCCCAAGAATCTCAAGTCATTGTCACTATTATCCTAATAAGAGAAGCTGATGTTCTGAAAAGGCTGAGAACTAAGACTAGAGAAAGTTCAATTTCTTAACTTTCTAATCATAGCATGAAAGCTGAAGTCTAAACAAGTCTGAAACACTTGTTTGTATAACATAAACATATATCACTTTGAAAGAAAAACATGTACATGTGTTGAGAAATAATAGAGAAGGAAAAGTTTCAAACATTCATGAAAATGCTGCGTGTAAGCTAATTTGATCTTCTGCCAAAAATCCTGAAATTAATCTGAGTAGGACAGATTAATTTCACTCTTCAGTCCTTTGAGACTTGTCCTTAAACCCAAGTTTCCTTTCTGGCAGAAGGAAACTGCCAGAAAGGAATTCCTTTTTCAGTTCCTTTTGCTAGATTAAATTGAAAAGTCCATTTGATCTGTTTGGATTAATTTTAGACCCATTTTAACTGAAAGAGTGACACATTTTATAAAAATAACTCCCAAACTGTTATTTTCCTAACCCCAATGGGACATTTTTACTCATTTTCAGAAAGTACATAACATGTAGACAATATCTTCCATCTGTTACATTTGTCATGATTGCATCACAGGGCTCATGCAGATCAAATATCTCCACTCTGCTATTTCCTCTCTCAGAAATTTATTCAAGATATATTTATTGGGTTCCTAAAATAATGAGAGATTTTGCTAGATGGCAAATAGAAATACAACAGACACAAAGCCTGCTTTCAGGGAATTTGCAGTCAACAGAAGAAACATTTAATTAATGGAATCCTTATATTACAGGTTTACCTAACCCTAATCTTGAGCTTAGACCTGACCCTAGCCCTAGCCCTGACCCTGATCCTGACCCGAATCCTGACCCTAACCCTAAACCTAGTCCTAGCCATGACCCTGATCCTAACACTAACTCCTCACCCTGACCCTGACCCTAACCCTAACCTTAATCCTAGCTGTTACCCTGATCCTAACCCCTAAACCTTACCCTGACTCTGACCTTAACCCTAGATCTATTCCTGACCCTGACCCTAAACCTACCCATATCCCTAACCCTAATCTTGACCCTTACCCTATATTTGACCCTGGCCTGACCCTAGCTAGCTGATGTTGAGAATAGATGCATTTAAGTAGTAAACTGTGTTGTAATTTTAAAATAACTTTTGGATAATTTTATTTTTGGTTTTAAATTTTGAACACAGTCTTGCTAAGCTGTTTAGGACCTTGGTCCTTGATAAGGATTGGGCTGAATTTGAACTTGCTATTTTCTTGCCTTAGCCTCCCAAGTCAATGAAATTACAGGTGTGGACTGCAGTGATCAGCTGGATCTCTACGTTCATATATATCATTCATACAAAACTCACTATATAAAATTAGTACTTCACAGTAAGAGCAAAATAAAATAATATGAATCTTGAAAACATATGTAAAAACATTTATAACTTTAGCGTATTCTTACTAAGTACTTCCTTTTTTCAGTATCTTAGTAGTGGGGCATCACTTTTCCAAAGTACCCAGTGTTTAGTGGGAGAAGGGTCCTGATGAGCACATAAGGATTACATAAAGATATATTTAAATGACAACTTACCAGGTCATAATTATATAATTATCAACAAAAATCACCAAAATTAACAAAAATATATCCAATAAGATTGCTGATATGGTGGAACTTTTTTGTTTGTTTGTTTGTTTGGTTTGCTGTGACCAAAATACCTGAAAAGAACAACTTTGGAGGAGGAAAAGTTTGTAGACGTCAACTCTATTCCTCAGTGCTCAAGGTAAGCAGAACATCATGGCAAAAAGGAGTGGAGAAGGGTAGCAGCTCACATGTTGATCAGGAAGCAGAAAGAGATTCCATACTCCATAAACAAAAGTATATACCCCAAATGTACAGCCCCATTGACCCAACCCCTCCATCCACACCCTACCTGATATTAGTTACCTCTCAGTTAATCCCAGAAGGGGATTAATTCACTGATTGGCTTAAGATTTCATAACCAAATCTTTTCTTTTCTGTCTTTCTTTGTCTCACACCAGAGCTATTGGGGGACATCTCACATCCAAACTATAACATGGTTTAGCCCTATAATAATCCCTCCAAAAGCTCAAGTATTAGGCATTGTAGCAGCATGCAGAGGTGAGGAGTTCATGTTATAAGGATTATACCTCAGGAATGGATCAATCTATTTACCGACCTAATGTTATGAATGGGTTACAGGGTTGGTAACCATTCATGTGGGGCAAGAGTGGAGGAAAGATATCAATTGGGATATGACCTCAAGCAATGTCTTTTTCCTCCTGCCCATCTCTGTTGCTAGACTACCATGACATGAGCAGCTTTCCTCTGCCATACTATTAAAACAATATTATGCTCACTGCAAAGGGAGTCAACAAAACAAGGACTGGAACTTCTGAACTCATGAACCAAAATTAACTTTTACTTCTCGAAGTTGTTTCTGACACGTTTTTTTATTATTTATCATATATGATAGATATATGATAGATAATGATTACATGTTAGTTCTCTGGATTATTTTTTCAAATATTTGTGAGTTTCTTCTTTCTATAAAATTAGGAGTTTTGAATGTTGAAAAAAACTCAAATAAAATTATCTAAGATATGTGGAAGTAAAAATTACACACTAATTTATCATGTGCTTTGCAGAAATCAAAATAATAAATTCTAAAATTAATAAAAATGAAAATTCCATTGATAAATCCCTCATGTCTCATGCTCTCCTAGCTCTAACTACCCTTACAAATATTATCATTTGAAATTTATAGTCTCCATTTTCTTTTCCTTTTTTTTCCACAAAAAGAAGCAGCCTTTATTGCAGTATTACAAAACACTTTCAATTTTGTCAATATTTTAAAATACAGTTAGCTTCAAGGCTTGGGAAGAAAAATGGAAACTAAACAGAGAATTTTCAATGGACATTTCTAAAAGAAAAACTGCCCCAGCCCTCCCATCCAAATAAAAATCCAAATGTCACCTATTCACTACCCCAGAAGAAGGCATGAGAAAAGCAGCAGGCAAAACTCTGGCAATTTCACCATGGATCATATCAGAGACAAGGAAACATTCTAAACAGTCATCTGTATGGTCAGTTGTGCTGATCATTTCTGTAGTCGTTTCTTCCTCCCATTTTGCCTCCACAGCCACCTTGGTCTCCTCCATAACCACTCAGTCTCCTCCATAGCATGCACCACTCCTGTCTCCTCTGTAGCCTCCATTTTGGTCTCCACCATAGCCTCCACCACGACCACCACGTTCTCCTCCATAGACCCCCGGACTTTGATCTCCATAGCCACCTTGGTCTGTGCCATAGCCTCCTCCCCTGTCTCCACCATAGTCACCTCCTGTGTCCCCATGATAACCACCCCCACTTCCATCTCCACCATAGCCACTGCCATTGTTGTGGAAACAACAAGACAGCACTCAGAAACTACGAGAAACAAACTTTATTTTACGGCAGTGGGAACAGAGGAGATTAGCACTTCAAAATTCTGAGGACTGATCCAGTGTTTCTCACAATATTTATAGGTCATTTGATGTCATCTTAGATCCAGCCTATCATTGGGACTTTTTTCTCTTTTTGTAAAAAAATTCCTAATCTATGCATCTGAAAGCCTTCTTCAGGGTCTCTTACTTAAAGCATGCTCACAGAACAGATAAGAAGAAACAGGTCTTTTCACAGACATCTATTACATTTCAGGAGGGAGCAGTCATACTCTTAGTGCAGTTATTGACAATGCAAAAGGTAAGGACACTCCTGAAAAAAGCCTAAGAGAGGGGAGGGAAACTGACCCCTTCCCCAGGCACTGAACTCTTACCATAAGATTTTTGTAATTTCACTTCAGAACCAGGTCTGATTTTGCCATCACACCACCACTTTTGTCTCCACCATAGTCACCCCCACTCTGTCTTCACCATAGCTGTGTCAGTCTCCACCTCTGCCCTCATGACCTCTGTAGTCTCTCTTTCCACTGTAGCCTCTCCCCTAGAAATCTTTTGAGGGATGAGAATCCTATGATTTAGGCTCATTGCACTGATTACAGGTATTCCTTTGAACAAAGTTCATATTTCCACTTGACAGATTAGGAAAACTTCAGTTCCCATTTTGGGGGACACCACCTCTTCCCTGAAAGCCTCCATGGCCTCTATATACTTTTTAGCCTCACTGCCCACCTGCACTTCCCCCTCCTCTCATTAATGCAAATCTTCTGGTGGCAAAGGACACTAATAATATTGCCATGGAATTCTTCTCTCTCAAACCAGTCAATGGCTGCCTTAGTTAAAGGAGGATCATCAAATGACGCTGTTGCCTCCCCTTTTGGCTTTCCTGTGTCTTTGTATAAAGATTTATCATTGACTTTCCAGTCTTCTTGTTTGTCTTGATGATACCTATTTGCTTAAAGGACTGTCCCACTTGATCTGTAGACACACCCTCCCCAAGTCCTTGCACAAAGCTTGTGTTTTTATCTGAATTATCAGATTCTGAATCAGCATCTGGTCTTGGTCCATAATCCCTGTGAACTTGATTCTGTCTTAGACATCTTGCATCCTTGTCATATTTCCCATGCCCTCTGTTTCTTCCCGTGACCCACCATATCCTTTATTATTTCTCCATACCTATTCACATCACCTTGGTCATTTTATGTGTGGTGGTGATAGTTTTCCCTTTGTGAAATATATGACTGCTGATTTTGATTATAGGAATAATGATTTTGATCATAATTTGTTCATTACATGAGCCTTGATGTTGATTATAGCCTTCCTGCTGGTCATATGAATCTTGTTGACCATAGTCTGACTGATCATATGAAGGCACTCTTCCACCTTGGTTGTGGTGCTTGTCCATAGCCTTAGTGCCTTGTTTTCATAGGAAGAATAACTTTGTTGACCGTAACTTCTAGAATCTGAGATGAGTAATGGCTGCAGCATGGAGCCCCCAGAGACCACTGAGAATAAGGAATACCAGAGCCAGGTGGTGTGCATGGCGGGCTGAGTCCCAGTTTCCATTTTCAGGACAAGGCAGCCTACTCAGAAATTTGGACAAATGTGAAGTCAGTGAAGGACTAACCCAACTGGGTTGTTCTGAAGTGCAGATGAGCCCTTGGTCATTGCCTTACCTGTGGTGTCAGCAAAAGACAAGACTGGGAAACATTCCTTGCTAAAAATTTTTAGTCTTGACACTTGGCTCTGATGCTAAGTTATTAGACATTCCAGGACAATGGGCTTCCTGGGTACAGCAGGATAAAAGCAGCATGTTTCTAGTATTGCAGCAATAGGATAACTGCAAAAATGTCTCTAGTTCTGTAAAGTTTTAGTGCACAAAGAAACCTCTTCATTACTTACAAGCCTTAAACAATTTACAGTGCTCCTATAGTTAACTTTCTGATT
This sequence comes from Sciurus vulgaris, assembly GCF_902686455.1. Classification (NCBI taxonomy): domain Eukaryota; kingdom Metazoa; phylum Chordata; class Mammalia; order Rodentia; family Sciuridae; genus Sciurus; species Sciurus vulgaris. The sequence continues at coordinate 40,576,980 of NC_136463.1, forward strand.
AGAAGGCCCTATATAATACTTGCAGAGCTAGTTCTGGGTCACTCTTTCTCCATCAGAATGCAGTGTCCCAGCTGACCCCAGTTTTACTTGGAAATGTCTCTGTGGTTTCTTTGTCTCTGTTTTTCTCCATATCCCATTTCCCCTACTTGAGATTTTGGTTGGTGCTGTGCAGGTCATAGCAGGTTGTTGTGTGGAATCTAATAATTTTGTTTTTATCTGCAAACATTCTTTATGCATTCCCCTAATCAATCAAGGACACAGTGAATCACTGAGTTTAAGTCTACTCCTTACTGTTTCAGCATAAAGCCTTGTGATGATGATGATGATGATGATGATGTGGTACACCTCAACTTACAAATACAGGTGCAATTACATTGTCAGCAATAGTTTACATCAACTTAGGTATATTGACTAAAAAACAACAATGCCTGACTCAGGTGGATTAAGGCAAAATAAAACTTGTTGAAGGCTTAGTGAAGATGTTCAGAGAATTAAGAGTTATAATTCTCAGTAATTTCAAAAAATAGGAATTGAGGCAAACCACCTTAAGAATTTTATAAACCTCACTTGAAATTGCAAAAACTCAGCAGGGAGTACCTATTCCTTCCTTTTTAGTTTTCTAAAATATTGGACACATATTGTTCAACATTCATGCATAGATGTTTGCTTCTAGCTCAGTCCTAAAGGCCAGAGAGTGAAGTACAGATTTCACTTGGCCAATTTAAATGCCTTGTCCACACATTGAGTGGGACTATAGAGTCTTACCAGTGATAGAAATAAACTACTGGGCAGATGACTGCAAAAGTAACTGAAACTCACTTGCAGATTCCAGACACATTAAATTATATATTTTTGCTTCTCAATTTGAGTTTTACTTACCCTCCTCAAGTCTGTATCTCTTTTATTGTGAAATAGACCATCAGGTTCTACTCCTCACCAGCTTTGATACTGTGCTTCACTTCATTCAACTTATTTAATTGTGGTCAATTCCAAAGCCAAATTTTATTTTTTGTTGGTATCCACGAAAAGTGTCAAAAAGAAAGAAATGGCCCCCCACACCGAGGTTGGATGCCATTGCTGAGCCTGCCTGCCTGCCCCCCTACTGCTGAGGGACACTGAGCCTTCCTCCATGCTGACTTATCACACCCTCACTGGTACGCTCCAGCTTCTTTGGAGAATGGTGCAGGCATTTTGAATTATTCCTGAGGCTGTGGCCATCAGCATTGGAAGGGTGGCTCCCTTCCTGTGACACCTACAGGAGACTGGAGGCCCTTTGACAGGTACCTCTAGTCACATACAGCCTACACCCTTCACCATCCTCTTGTTCACAACTAGAGATACTGTAAATAGTAATCAAATGGATCCTGTTCATTATAATAATGTTAAAGCCTTTATAAGGGCTATCTGGTTCAGGGCTGCATTTTCTCTGTATTGGGTGCTACTGGTATTGATCTTCCCTTCAAAGGAGAGGTAGTGGAAAACTGCAGGGTCATAATAAGCCTGCAAGGGGAAACTTCAGTATCTCTGATCTTCACTGCTAGAGGGGAATTATATAGAAACAATATTAAAAAAAAAAAAACAGGGGAAGAAAATGTCCTAACAAACCAAGATGCAATTGTGATAGAATCCAATGACAGCAAGGCAGTAGAAATGACAGAAAAAGAGTTTAGAATCTGCATACCTAAAATGATCCATGAAGCAAAAGATGAGATAAGAGAACAGATGCAGACAATGCATGACCATTCCAGTAAACAGTTAAAAGAGCAAATGCAGGAAGCAAAAGAAGACTCCATTAAATATATAGAGATTCTTAAAAGCAAACAAACAAGCAAATAAATACTTGAAATGGTCACCTTTGTACCTCCAAGAAAAGCACAAATAACTTCAAATAGTCAAAAATTAGAGTTTTAATACACATTTTAAAGTGCAAAATAGCCTATCCTTAAATTTATGATTACATTATCAATATAATAACTTTCAAATTCTAATTGTGGACTCATGCTTTTAATAAAAATTATTTGATTAAAATATGTTATGAGAAAATACAATTTTATACTTTGGTTTCAGAGCAATAAAGCCATGGTTTTATTAAAAAAGGAAAGAAAGAAAGAAACAATAAACCAAATTAAAAACTTAATAGAAAGCATAACCAACAGAATAGATCTCATGGAAGACAGAATCTCAGACAAGGAAGAGAAAATATTTAATCTTGACAATAAAGTTGAACAAACTGAGAAGATTTTAAGAAGTCATGAACGGAACCTCCAAGAAATATGGGATATCATGAATAATTTAAGAATTCATTATCATGAATAATTTAAGAATTATTGGGATTGAGGAAGGTACAGAGATACAAAAGCTTAAAGGCATGACCAACCTGTTCAATGAAATAATATCAGAAAGTTTTCCAAACCTGAAAAATGAAATGGAAAATCAAATACAAGAGGCTTACACAACACCAGGTGCACAAAATCACAACAGATCCACACCAAGACACATTATAATGAAAATACCTCACATACAAAATAAAGACAGGATTTTAAAGGCTGTGAGAGAAATGCGTCAGATTACATATAAGGGGAAACCAATATGGATATCAGCAGATTTCTCAGCCGAGACTCTAAAAGCAAGAAGGACCTGGAACAATATTTTTCAAGCTCTGAAAGAACATGGATGCCAACCAAGAATCCTATACCTAGCAAAACTAACCTTCAGATTTGATGATGAAATAAAATCTTTCCATGATAAACAAAAGTTAGAAGAATTTACAAATAGAAATCCTGCCCTACAGAACATCCTCAGCAAAATCTTTTGTGAGGAGGAAGTAAAAAGCAACAGTACAAGTCAGCAAAGGGAGGAACTACCCTAAAGGAAAAGCCAATCAAAGGAGAAACCAAGTCAAGTTAAAAACCAAAAATAAGCAAAAATGACCAGGAATATAAATCATATCACAATAATAACCCTGAATGTCAATGGCCTAAATTCAATAATCAAAAGATAAAGACTGGCAGATTGGATTAAAAAGAAGGCCCCCCAAATATGCTGCCTTCAAGAGACTCATAGAAAAAGACATGCACAGACTAAAAGTGAAAGGATGGGAAAAACATACCATGCACAAGGACCCAGTAAAAAAAAGCAGGGGTCTCCATTCTCATATCAGATAAAGTGGACTTCAAACCTAAGTTAGTCAGAAGGGATAAAGAAGGACATTTCATACTGATTAAGGGAAGCATTAGACAGCAAGATATAACAAGTTTAAATATTTATGCCACAAACAATGGCTATCTATGTATATCAAATAGACCCTTCTCGCTTTTAAGAATCAAATAGACCAAAACACATTTATAGTGGGGGACTTTAACACACCACTCTCACTACTGGATGGATCCTCCAAACAAAAACTGAACAAAGAATCTATAGAACTAAATAATACAACCAATGATATAGACTTAGTGGATATTTACAGAGTATTTCATCCATCATCGAGTGAATGTACTTTCTTCTCAGCAGTTCCTGGATCCTTCTCCAATACAGACCATATGCTATGCAACAAAGAAGCCATTAGTAAATACAAAAAAAATAGAGATCCTACCCTGTATTCTATCAGACCATAATGGAATACAATTAGAAATGAATGATAAAATAACAAAAACTACTCATTCACCTGGAGACTAAATAATATGCTATTGAATGATGCAATGATAACAGAAGACATCATGGAAGAAATAAAAATATTCTTAGAGGCAAATGAGAACAATGACACAACATATCAAAATCTTTGGGACACTATGAAAGCAGTACTAAGAGGAAAGTTGATTGCATTGAGCTCATACCTTAAAAAAATAAAATGTAAACAACTAAATGACCTAACATTACATCTCAAAGTCCTAGAAAAAGAAGAACAGATCAACACCAAAAATAGTAGAGGATAGGAAATAATTAAAATCAGAGCTGAAATCAATGAAATTGAAACAAGAGAAACAATTCAAAAAATTGACAAAACAAAAAGTTGTTTCTTTGAAAAAGTAAACAAAATCAATAAACCCCTAGCCACACTAAGGAAGAGGAGAGAGAAAACTCAAATTACTAGAATTCGTGATGAAAAAGGAAAGATCACAAGAGAAATCTATACTCCAACAAAATAGAAAATGTCAAAGACATCGACAAATTTTTAGAGACATATGAACCTCCCAAACTGAATCAGGAAGATGTACACAATCTAAACAAAACAATTTCAAGCACCAAAATAGAAGAAGTCATCAAAAGCCTACCAAACAAGAAAAGCCCAGGATCAGATGGATTCTCAACTGAATTCTACAAGATCTTTAAAGAAGAACTGATACCAATACTTCTCAAAGTATTCCAGGAAATAGAAAAGGAGGAAACCCTTTCAAATTCATTCTGTGAGGCTAGTATCACTCTGATACCAAAACCAGACAAAGACACATCAAGGAAAGAAAACTTTAGACCAATATCCCTGATGAATATAGATACAAAAATCCTTAACAAAATACTGGTAAATTTCATACAAAAATATATTAAAAAGATAGTGCACCATGATCAAGTGGGGTTTATCCCAGGGATGTAAGATTGGTTCAACATCCAGAAATCAATAAATGTAATTCCTCACATCAATAAGTTTAAAGTTAAGAATCACATGATTATTTCAATAGATCCTGAGAAAGCATTTGGTAAAATACAGCACCCCTTCATGCTTAGGACATTAGAAAAAATAGGAATAGTAGGAACATTCCTCAACATTGTAAAGGCTATCTATGCTAAGCCCATGGCCAACATCATTCTTAATAGAGAAAAACTGAAAGCATTCCCTCTAAAAACTGGACAAGATAGGGATGCCCTCTTTTACCACTTCTATTCAACATCATCCTTGAAACACTTGCTAAAGACATTAGACAGACCAAAGAAATTAAAGGGATACAAATAGGAAAAGAAGAACTGAAGCTGTCACCATTTGCTGGTGACATGATCCTATATTTAGAAGATCCAAAAATCCATGCGAAATCTTCTAGAACTAATAACTGAATTCAGCAAAGTAGCAGGATGTAAAATCAATATGCATAAATCTAATGCATTTCTATTCATAAGTGATGAATTCTCTGAAAGAGAAATTAGGAAAAACACTCCATTCACAGTAGCCTCAAAAAATAATACTTGGGAATTAATCTAACAAAAGAGGTGAAAGACCTCCACAATGAAACCTATAGAACATTAAAGAAAGAAATTGAAGAAAATCTTCGAAGATGGAAAGATCTCCCATGTTCTTGGATAGACAGAATTAACATTATCAAAATGGCCATTCTTCCAAAGGTGCTATATAGATTCAATGCAATTCCAACTAAAATCCCAATGACATTCCTCATAGAAATAGAGAAAGCAATCATGAACTTCATCTGGAAGAACAAAGGACCTCAAATAGCCAGAACAATCCTGAGTAGAAAAAGTGAAAAAGGAGTATCACAATCCAGACATTAAACTGTACTACAGAGCAATAGTAACAAAAACAGCATGGTATTGGCACCAAAATAGACAGGCAGACCAATGATACAGAATAGAAGACAGAGACAAAACCACAAAAATACAGTCACCTTATACTAGACAAAGGAGCCAAAAAACACACAATGGAGAAAAGATAGCCTGTTCAACAAATGGTGCTGGCAAAACTGGAAATCCATATGCAGTAAAAATGAAATTAAAATTCTATCTCTCACCCTGTACATAACTAAACACAAAATGGACCAAGGACATAGGAATTAGGCCAGAGACCCTGCACCTAATAGAAGACAAAGCAGGCCCAAATCTTCATCATGTTGGCTTAGGATCAGATTTCCTCAACAAGACTCCCAAAGCACATAAAATCAAAGCAAGAATCAATAAATGGGATGGACTCAAACTAAAAAGCTTTTTCTCAACAAAGGATACAATCAAGAATGTGAAGAGAGAGCCTACAGAGTGGGAGAAAAATATTTTACACATGCACTTCAGATAGAGCACTTATCTCTAAAAATGCATTAAGAACTTAAAAAACTTTACATCAGAAATACAAAGGACCCAATCAATAAATGGGCCAAGGAACTGGACAGACGCTTTACAGAAGAAGACATACAGGCAATTAATAAATATATGAAAAAGTGTTCAACATCTCTAGTGATTAGAGAAATGCAAATTAAAACAACTCTAAGATTTCATCTAACTCCAATTAGAATGGCTATTATCAAGAACACAAACAATAATAGATGTTGGCATGGATGGGGGGAAAAAGGCACACTTTTACATTGCTGGTGGAGTTGCAAATTGGTGCATCCACTCTGGAAAGCAGTGTGGAGAATCTTCAGAAAACTTGGAATGGACCCACTTTTTGACCCAATTATTCCACTCCTGGGTTTATACCCAAAGGATATAAAATCAGCATACTACAGTAACAGCCACATCAATGTTTATAGCAGCTCAGTTCATAATAACTAGATAGTGGAACCAACTTAGATGCCCTTCAACAGATGAATGGATGAAGAAACTGGTATATATACACAATGGAATATGATTCAGCCATAAAGAAGAATAATATTATGACATTTGCAAATAAATGGATGGAATTGGAGAATATCATGCTAAGTGAAACAAGCCAAGCTCAAAAAACCAAAGGCCGAATGTGTTCCCTGATAAATGGAGAATGATATATAATGGGAGTGGGGGGGAGGGAGAGAAGAATGGGGGAACTTTAGATTATGTAGAAGGAAATGAGAGGGAGGGGGATATAAAAATGTTGGAATGAGGAAGACATCATTACCCTATGTACATGTATGATTCCATGAATGGTATGAATCTACATCGTGTGCAACCATAGAAATGAAATGATGTACCCCATTTGTGTACAATGAATCAAAATGCAGTCTGTAAAAAAATTAAAAGATAAATAAAAAAAGAAATGAAAATTTAAGAAGTATTATTTTCTGACAGTTCAAAGTTATATACACATAGAGGGGAATTCATTTGGGAAATAGTTAAATATAACAAATATAGGCATATAAATTTGACCATTGTCACTCTTTTAATTTTTAGGTTATTGTTTCATTCCTATGATTGCAGATGGTGAAGTAACAAAGAAAAATTAAAATTTATATTTGGAACATACAATAAAACAGGTAGAATGAGTGAAGGGCAAGCTGACCTGGAGGATAAAATGAAAATCTATGTTTTGAAGACCACAATAAATGAGATAGAGACTTGAGAAGTGAGAAGCAAATTAAAATATTGCTATAAATACTCTGTCATTAGCACTTTCTTGCCCCAAACTCCTGCCAAGCTGTGGCCCATCTTCTTTTCTCTTGCTCATAGCTCTAGGCAAGAAAAGAATATATCCCATATGATTGATATTGCTCACCTATTCCGGTCACATCTCCACAATTCTGTTTTCAACTCCAATTTTTTTTTCTTAATGAAATCAGAGGTCATGGCAAAATTTTCTCTGCTTCTTCCTCTTTTTTTTTCTCTTCTTTTGGATTTTTGTTCTGGCAAGGATGAGATGGAAAACCTGGCAGCTATAGCCCTCAATGACCCTGTATTTCACCTGATCCTGTAGTGCCTTCATGCTGGGGAAGATACAGCCTTAACACTGGTAGCCACTTTCCAGGCCTATCATTCATGCAGGGTACTGGCTCTGGGTCTCTCCTCCAGAGATGACAGCTCTGCTGATCTGTCAACTCCATTTCTCCCCTCTTGTGTTACACTACCCAAGCTCCTGTCACTGTCCGTTTGGAATTTTTTTTGTGTACAATTGGGATAGGGATCATCAGAAAGATAATATGTTTGTTTGTTTTTGTTTTGGAGAGCTTCCCTCTTTCTGAATCAAATAAGATAGCCAAACCCCTCTTCACTCAGAAATGCATGTAGCAAACTTTCAAGACTTTCCCTTTTCATATGCACTGAGGATGGAAAAGGCTCATTGGTCAAGTGAGTAGGAAATTGGACAGGTGGAAAGGGGGAGAAAGATTCTGACTCCTCCATAGTTTGTACTAGCAAACTCTGAAGTAATTATGGGAGTAGTGAAAGCATTGAATCCATTAGTGTGGAAATAGGGGTATATGGGAATGGCTGCTTAATGCTAATAGAGAATGGAAACAATGAAGAAGAGATACTTATGTGAGAGAAAAAGTAAAAGGAGAAATGAGTCATACTTAGTAGAACTTTGGTAACATGGAAGTGTGAGCTCGAGTCTGTACCATGAGAGAAGGATTTCTGATAAAATTGCCACAAGCATATCACACTGTTATTCTCACACCCACAGCTGACCCAGTGTTCATGTGGAGGTTTGTGCTGAGGAAGTTGGACCTATTTCTGAAGACTCATTTCCTACTTGTCTCTGCCTCAGTGTTAGCCCCTCGGCTCTGAATCCCTACCCTGTATTGGTAAGGAATGTGACGTGAGCAAGGGCTGATCATGTAGGTCAGCCACAACTCTTGCTCCAGTTCAGATTCCACCTGGGCAACTGTCTCCCTATGCTCATCAATGGGAATGAGGTTTCTCACTGATGACACATAGATGAAGTAAACTGAGGCAGAAAAACTGTCTCCTGCTGCATGAGTCCAGCTGGAGCACAACACATAGCTCAGGAACAACTTCTTGAGACTTCTGGATTTCTAAAGAAACAACAAAAATAGCAGAGACAGAAACAAATAATTGATACAAGGATTTATCAGGCCTCTGTACAATAAAACACATATTTGATTCATGGATATTCTGTTTAGGCATTTTTACTATAAATGAAAATTATTCTCTCAGATATTTATTTGCTCATTAAGGCAATTTTTTTTCAAAACTTCAAAATAAAAGTACAAAGCAGTTATTATAATTGGTGTGTGTGTGTGTGTTTGTGTGTGTGTGTGTGTGTGTGTGTGTTTATGTGTGTGTGTGTTGGATATCACTGGAATAGGATTTCTTATATCTGACAGTTTTGTAAACTACACAGAATATTGGAAATTCATCCATACCTATAATATGATATGCAATCACTCTAGGTAGCATAGTATTATTGTTAGTTGAATTTCCTCTTGAGAAGTGAAAATTAAGGAAACAAAGTATAAGTTTATGAAGAAATATTTACTTTGACATAATATATATATGTATATATGTATGTGTGTGTACATATATGAACACAGATAAATACACATATCTATGGAGAGACAGTGAGAGATGTACCTGAAAACATGGATATATGATAGCTAGATAAATAATAGAATTATCTAAGGGTCTGCTAGGAACTTCACATAGTGCTCATCTACCAAAGAGTCACAGAAGTTGCTTTCAGAGTCTGTGTCCTCTACTGTCTGTATGTGTTCTTGAGCTAACACAGACAGTCCATATTATGTAATGTATCTGAGTCCTAGATTATTGAAAAAGTGAGACTCAAATGTGCCATTTTATGGACTTCCATGATCATCCAAATATTCCATATATAATAACACACATGGCACTTGTCCTCGTGAAAATTATGATTTAAATGCTCTTCAAAGTTTAAAACCTAGGTATACAAAAATATTTTCTGGACTGGTGTAACTGGGTAGAACTGGATTCTCCATAACTGACATTGGTAGTCTTGTGTCATGTATGAGCAGCTCATACACTTTGGTATATGTGCAAGTAAAGTACTTTGTTTTGTCCACCCTGGATTGCTATATAAAAGTTCTCAAAGACTGAAAACACAGAAAACAACAAATTGGCATCCTTTTCCTGACTTTGTTGTCTTTCATATATCTACTCCTTGGCTTCTGTTGCCAGAACTCTGCAGGATCAGAGCCTGTGAGAAATGGAGAGTTCTAAGTTTGAGTAGTAGATTCCATTGGGTTCTCTAACAATGGCTCCAGAATGCACCTCCAACAGTAGTCAGAGTTCCCCTTTAAGGTGCCTATTTACTCTCAACTTGGCCTGGTCTGTGGTAATCATTTTCCGTGTCCATCATCTACACAGGATTCAAGCTTGCCCTTTCTAAGCATCAAACTCAAAAAATATAGAAAATTCCTAATATAAGATCACTTTCTGAGTGGGGTCTTTTTTTGTATATTTTGGGAACCATTAAATCAAATATACCTGTGTCACAGATTTCAAATATACAACAAAATCTCTATAGATTTTCTGATTTTCTTTTTGACTTTATTTTCAGAAAGATTTGGCATATCTTTGGATGTAAAGTTTTATAAAATGGCGATTGAAAGGCAGAATGTTTTCACCTCTGAGATTCTATTTACTGCATATTTTGAGAACATAACCAAACATGCAAGGAATTATGGGGTGTTTTTATTCATTCATAAATGACAAATAAGTTTTAGGATGATCTTACTCATTTTTGAAACCACTGATTAGTTTTTAAGTATTTGTTGATAGTATTTTGACCATTTTTTATATCCTCAGAATATTTAAACATATTTATGTACTATCCCTTCAAAATGGTGGAATAACATTATTGTACTGCAAGTTATAATATATTTTGTATTTGAATGATCTACATTATAGTTACATGCTTTGTAATTTTAGATTGCTAACTCATATTTTTAATGTGTGTGTGTGTGTGTGCGTGTGTGTGAGTGTGTGTGTGTGTGTGTGTGCACGCCAGGGATTAAATTCAGAGGCTCTTGACCACTAAGTCACATCCCCAGCCCTACATTGTATTTTATTTAGAAACCAGGTCTCATTGTGTTGCTTAGCTCCTCACTTTTCTGAGGCTGGCTTTGAACTCATAATACTATCTCAGCCTTCCAAACTGCTAGGATTACAGGCGTGTTCCACCATGCCCTACTGCTAACTCATGTTTGACATGTTGTTGTCTATAGGATTGTTGAAAGTATTATCAAATGTCCATTATCAGTTTTTCCAAATTCTTACATAAGAGTCATTACTGGGATACTACTAGGCATAATTTAATTTTCTTTGTTTTTTTTTTTGCTTTTAGTTCTGACTTTCAGTACAATTTGAGGACACTGTTTTCATGATTTCATGTATTCTCCCTTCCCGTATGATGATTTTCTTCACAGAACATAAACACAGAATTTCTTCCCTTCTTGCCACAATGAAAAGATATTTTTGATGAGATCCTGTTTATGGCACAGAAACTGAAATCCAGAGTCTCAACAAAGGAGAGAGGAGTTGAAAATCAGGACTGGGTTCAAAGTATATCTTACTTTCAGAGACTGAATAGAGATGCTCAGCTGGGTTTCTTCAGGTATGCTCATATGCCTGCTCTCCTATTATACCTAGACATTTCTCTTCTTTTTTTTCACATTTCTGCCATGAGAGAGAGACCATATATGTAGAAAGAGGAGTCACAGGATAAATTACCCGAGTCAGAGAATAAACATTTTTCCTCTAGGACCAATACTTTGTCCTCTAAAGAGTACAGAGGATATGAATAATACATGTATAAGACTGAAGCTCCAAGAAAGTAGAACAGATATCATGGTGTTGTAGTAGGAGTTCATTAATTTATTCATATCAATTTTTTTCTGAACATTATGTGCCAACCCCACACCAAAAACAATTATTTTGTCCTGTACAATTTCCTCTGGTTTGAACAAGAAGTTGGTATGTTTAAATACTCTGTTCTTTCACCTAGATTCTGCCCTCATCACCCTGAATAATACCCAAACTTAGTTAAGATCTTGTCTAATGTTCCCCTGCATTTTTACATTTTCATTCTCTCCATCTCACATCATGGAGATACACTACCTGAAATCTAAAATTTGGCAAAATTTTGTTTTTGAAATCATTAAGTACATATGATCTTATGTCACCTCCTGCTTAAAATGTTAACCAAACACTCCACCTAGTATTTAACTGTACAGGATTATCAAGATCTCTCATGATTCAGGCATGCATACACGCTGCAGTACAATGGTTTGTGGTGAATGAGTGTGCTTGGTGTGAATATGTTCATAGCATGTTGGTTAAAATTTGGTCAGGATTTAATATTGACTGGGTGATTAAAATGTGAATATGAAAGTTTTCTTTGAAAAGGAAAGACATGTCTAGTTTTGGTTCCCCCCCCATGATTAAGGACTTTCAAATTTCTGCATGTATAATTACTGCATTTTACATTTTATGTGGTTTAATTGTTCAAGTAATGAATAAAAGTATTTTTAAGACTACAAAAATGAGTACATTTTGAAATCTAAGGGAACAAAGAATATGACAATGTAATAATCAATGTGTATAACCAAATCATGTAAGTTTTCAAAAAACAGAACTATGTGTAACACATGAAGCATTCATTGTTATTCATGTATCATATGCAGTAATGGGAATGAACCAACTAGAGACACAATGACATGGGTGACATTTTCACATATGATGGATGAAAGGAACCAGGCAAAAAGTGTATGCTTTTTTTTCTATGCACAAAATTAAAAATGAGTCCATGAATTTAGGGTAATTGTGAAATCAAAGTGGTTATGTCTGGTTTTAAGATAGAAACAAAAGCTAAGCATAAAGAATTCATGGGCATATGATAGTTTTGGAAATAAGAGATGAGGATAGGAAGGGAAATTGGTCTATGAAGAAATAATGTGAGCATCTAACATATGAAAATACATGGGTGTTTTGTATTCTTAAACTGTGTGTCAAGTTGAGCTCTTGAAGATCCTACCAGTGATACTGCTGTTCACCAGTGACGAGTTCTACTTCCTCAGGTGTTGAAGTATAACATCAGAGAATCATGCCAAGACAAGCATATTAAGCAGGTTTTATTTAAAGGTAATAATACAGACTTCTCCTGGGAGGGAGAAGGGGGCCATGGCTGATGCTCTAGAATCCCAAGAAGTGAGCATGCCCTACATCTTTTATAGGTAAGGTAAGGGTCTCCTTTGTTCTCTTCTCTCCCCCTTATCTCTCCTTCCTGCCTACATGACTAGGCCCAGGAGTTGCAGGTGACATAACAGAAAAGGTGAGCAGCAGATGGCAGGGAGAAGGCCAATGTGATTCAGTCAGGAAAGGACCCAGCGGGCATTAATTAGCTGTTCCCTGCCTGTAGTACTTGACAAGGACAGGTAAATGGTAATCAATGGGCCCTGGGAATCCTTGACATTCCATTCTCCCAGGGACAGTCTCCAACTAACAGATGCAGATAGTTTTCATGGCCTCCATTTCCTCAATTTGACCCAATCCCCTATTTCTTCACTAACTGCCTGTCCCCAATTTTGGTTTCACCAGTATGCGCCTGTTGGAAGCTGTTAGTAATTTCACATCCTTCTGACAGTTCAACGTGCTTTCTGCTGGCTCCTGCTGGCATACTGATCATAGTTGGTCATATGTGTATTAGGTAATACACTTATCCCTTCAGTCCACCTCTTGTTCATCCTCCAAAACAACTTTGCATAAATTTGCCTTGCCCAAGAAAATAAATACAAGTAAGAAATGGAGTTCTTGTTTGAAGTTCATGTGTATTGATCTATCCTTAAGCACATAATAAGAATCTGTTCTGTGACTATTGCAATAAACATATGATTTCCATTCACATGGATAATAAACTGATTTCTACCACTAAATTTTTTAAATGTAGTATAATATTTATTGTGTCCATGCATGATCTGGATAACTGTATTTGCACAATGTGTAATATGTTTATGGAGTAGAGACTGTAAGCTATATCCTTTCAACCTGGGCATACTAGTGTGTTATATTTATCAAACTTCCTCACAGCTAGCTCTGATCATTTGTTTAAGCTTTCTATAATTAAAAATGATTTAAAGAAAAAAGTGCCACTGCCATGCACAGCCACACAAAACTCCACACTTCTCCATGCTCTTTTCCTTTTTGTTTTCTGGGATATTGATAAGCCAAAGTTGCCTATAAAACTCTATGCTCAAGATGACAAAATTTTCTTCCATCATGGTCTATGAATTGTGAATTATACCATAGAGGAGACTTACCATTTTTGCCTGCACCAGTGTTCTGAATTCTTACCTAAGATGGAAATTCCTCAGGAAGTTATTGCCCAGGCTACTTCTATGATGTCAAGATGTAAAAATTTTTTTGAGAGGCAAATCATCACACTTGGTATAGAATACATGGATAATTAAGGCAAATGTAAATGTGAATCTTCCCCTGACCTATTGATGTGTTTGATGTTTATGTATCCACATAAATATGAAGAGGTAAATGCGCTTGACATGTCTCAGTTTATACTCAGTAAGATATTGAATACGTGTGGATTTTATTGAAGGTGCCTGAAGAAAACATGCCTATCCAGGCCTCTTCAAGTGACCATTAGGAAACATGAAAGATGAAAACATTATTGAAAATATCAGATTATACTCAGAAATTTTTGTTGGAAACATCAGATTTTCCTCTGAGATATTAACCACAATTTAAAATGTGTTTGACTCCAATTTGTCTCTTACCATCACGTAATAATTTTCTAACCCATAGGAGTGATTTGTTTACAGTTAATCTATATATTTACAACCACTATCTCATTTCTCATAAAGAACCAAATCTTATCTCAATTTACACTGTAAAGAAGTATGTGTGTGTATGTGTGTGTGTGTATGTGTGCATCTTTTTGTCTTTATAGTTCACAAAGGATACCCAGGTTTCTATCTTTGAGTTTGAAACAAGGCAGTTTTTTTTAAATTCCTGAGTACATAACTTCTGTGTGACTTCATATGCATCCCTTTACAATCAGTTTTATAGTATTTAATTTTTTCAGTATTTGCCTCATTTCTAGGAACCAATTTCAATTTCATTTTTTAAAAAAATTATATTGTTTCCTTTTAGCATATATTGACAGTAAAACCTATCTTATTATAATTGGACTTGCAGATAATGTTTCTTTTTCTATTTCAGATTAAAGAAAAAATTAATATTATAAAATTGATAATAGTAATTTCCCCAATTTAATTAGAAATAAGTATAACAAAATGAAATTGGTAGATACTTAGTTAAGATAGGTAACTTGGGTCCAAAGTCACAGAGAGAAGACCTGAACATCTGAATATTTTCTTAACTCAGACAACTTGGGCCCTCAGGGAGACCTCAAGAAGTAGGAAAAAAAAAAAAAACAAACTCTTTTTCCCTTCTTCCCTACTTTAGTCACTTGCTTTTTTAAATCCTCTCACCTCCCCTCATTTTCAGATAACTAGAAATCTTCCTTTCTTCCTGTTTCATTGAAGAGAAGTTCATGGTTATCTATACCCAGAGAAGATGCCAACACATACCATTGACATCTTTGTAAGCTGAGGGGTGAATGGATTATTCCAATGCTTCCTATTTTGCTTTTCTCTCATGTTGTAACTCTTTGGATGGTTACTCAGATCAAGTAACTTTCTCTCAGAAGCTTATCTCTCCAAAAGTTAGTTGATGATGAGCAAGAATAAAATTCCTACCAGAAGAAATAACATATAAAATGGAGCAAGGCTATCTGTTCACTAGATCACTGTCTTGAGCAGTGCTCAGGATAACTTTAAGGTTTTATGAGGCCAGCTATCACTAAGGCCTCAGTAAGTGTCATGACCAATTGATGACATCACAGTCCAGGGACCCAGTCAGACTTCACAGTACTGTAGCATTGCTAAAGCCCATCATCTGGGGTGATTCCTTTATACAGAGTATATTTTATCATTAACTTCAATTTTTATTCTTGCAATTTATAGCAAAATTAGAGATGATATAAATTAAACAAAGAAAATTCTTCTATGTATCTATGGACACTGCATTACTCAAACTCCCCAATAGTGAGTATACAGCTGTATCACAGAGGGTCAAACTCAACACCATGCTTGTCTCATATAAAAAGTAAAGATTATATCTCATAAGTATCATTGACAGCATGCAGAATCCTACATGAAATGCATGTTGGAATGTAGGTATGGGTCTGAGGGCCTCTCATCCATCCATAAACACCTAAAGTTATTAAATGTCCCTGCTGCTGACAATCGTCTCATGTAACTTCACAGTCGAATATCTCTCCTGTCACTCTTCCTCAAAATTTCCACATTGGCACCATCACCACCCCTGGGATTTCTAAGAATTGCTGTTCTCATCAAGCCCATATTTCTTATGCTACTTGATTCTATTCTTTAGCCCAATTTGACTTTGAAAAACATGTAGATTCTATAGAGTTTGAGCTCTGATAAAGCCTATGTTTTTTTACTCCCACCCACTTTGCAATGCACTTTGTCTTTGAGGGTCCATATGGTTTTTACTCTTGTTTTGGTACAAGGGATTGAACCCAGGGATGCTTAACCACTGAGCCACCACCCCCACCATTTTTATTTTTTTGAGTGGAATCTTGCTAAGTTGCTTAGGGTCTTGCTAAATTGCATATGCTGACTTTGAACTTGTGATACTCCTGCCTCAGCCTCCTGAGTGCTGAGATTACAGGTGCATGCCACCATGCCTGGCACCATTACTCTTAATAATTATCATAGCTTAGCCTACTTTGTTCTTTTATACCTACTTAGGTTTATTACTCTGGGTGTTCTCTTATGTACCATGGCCACTGAATAGAGGCACATTTATCAATAAAATTTCCACATTTCAAGCTAATTTAAAATGTAAAAATACAACATAGTTACTACTTGCATATATAAAATTGGTAAAAATGGGAGGTCAAAACTATACCAAATGATTATCTGGATACAACTTCAGAGGAATCTTCATGAACTGAAACATTGATTTATGTGCCATATTGGAGAATGAGGCTACATTTCATAAAAGGAGACATTCAAATAACCTAATACTTTATAATCTCACTTTATAAAGAACATTTACAAGAATGGTGTTCCTAGCATTTCATTTTCAATTTCAGTCATGAATTTTAAGCCTCTAACTGAAAATAATTTAAATAGACAAATTTTGGTGGGTGACTGTTATTTAATTCATTTCCAAAATCAGAGGTCAAGCTGAGCAAAATATGCCATGTGGGGGAGCATCAGGAGAGTACCAGTGATCAGGGATCAAAGGGAAAATATGACTCAATGAAATAATCACAAGTTTCATGAACATTCTACTAGTCAATACTTATCTTGAGTACTAATAAGTCAATAATCTATAAAATTTTAGCATGACAAAAGTTATAATGTAACTCAGGATAAATGTCTCACATAGGCCTAGATCCCTGGGAAAGGGTTACTCAATGTATTCTGTTCCTACTTTTTCCATAAAAAGTTACCAAATTACATCACTTAAAATATAAATGTATTCTTCTTGTTCTAGTTCTTGAGATCAAAAAATCCACTAAGAGCTTTGAGGCATAAAATCAAGATGTCACCGTGGCTGCTCCTATCACTAGGCTCAATTTGAGGACATTTCCTCACCCACACATGTTTCATAATTGCCTGAAATCCTTAGCCTTTGCTCATTTTTTTCATCTTCAACAGGCATCAGCCCGACAACTGCCTCCGTGGTCACAGGTATACTCTGACTACCTTCTTATTTGCCTCTCACTGAAGACAGTGTGTTCTCCTTAACTGCACTGATGATCCAGGAAAATCTTCCCATTCATACAACTTGGCTTCATCTCATCTGCAAAGTCTCTTTTGCCATGCAAAGTCACATTATATAGATTCCTTTAATTAGGAGAGTTACAGTTGGAGGAAGATTGTAAGAACACTGGGTTCTTTCTTCATCCTGCTATACCAAAATAAGACTATAGAGTTTTAGAGTGAATTCACCTATACTAAAATATAGTAATATGTAATATGAGAGTGGAAACTTGAAACTGAGGAAAGGTTGGAATTAATGGACAGCAATGACATAAATGTAATGAATAAGACAAAGCAATATAAAAAAACTCTTGAAAAATAAACATTTCCAAAATGAATAAAATGGCAATTGCAAAAATATTTTATGCTATAAATTTCAGGCAGACAGATTTAATAAAGAACTCCACAAGTATAACTAAAAAGAACAGATAAAATATAGAAGAAATCCAAGATGGGATGACAAATCTATTATTATAAAAGAATTTAGGGTATTTGGGGCTCTAAAAATTAGAGATGCTAAACATATTTTTAACAGAATAACCTAATATCTGAAAGATATAGAAGGCAGCATAAAATTTCATATTTGGTAAAGAAATTTTGACAAAGTAGGATGAAGGAAAGAAAAATAGAAGTACTCCAAAGAAAACATTTATTCTTCTGTGAAGTGTCTTATTTATTCTTCTGTTTTGTTTCTTAACCCATTTATTGATTGGGTTATTTGTTTTCCTGGTATTAATTTTTTTGAATCTTTATATAGCCTGGAGATTAATGCTCTATCTGAGGTGCATGTGATAAAGTTTTTCTCCCATTTAGTAGACTCTCTCTTTGTGTTATTGCGTGATTCATTCGATGAGAAGAAGCTTTTTAGTTTGAATCCATTTCATGTATTGATTCCTGATTTTACTTCTTGTACTTTAGGAATCCTGTTAAGGAAATCAGGTACTAAGTCAACATGGTGAAGATTTGGGCCTATTTTTTTCTTCTATTAGTTGCCGGGTCTCTGGTCTAGTGCCTAAGTCTGTGGTCCACATTGAGTTGAGTTTTATGGAGGGTGAGAGATAAGGGTTTAAATTCATTTTGTTACATGTGGATTTTCAATTTTCCCAGCACCAATTATTGAATAGGATATCCTTTCTCCAGTGAATGTTTTTCACACCTTTGTCAACATCTTCAGCAATTATATTATTAGAAATAAAAAAATACTCAAAGATTTCATCTCACCCCAGGCAGAATAGCTATTATCAAGAATACAAACATCAATAACTGTTGGCAAGGATGTAAGGAAAAAGGTACACTCATACATTGCTGGTGGGAATGCAAATTGCTGCAACCATTATGGAAAGTGGTATTGAGATTCCCCAGTAAACTTGGAATGGAAACACCATTGTCCCAGCTGTCCCACTGTTCAGTTTACACCCAAAGAACTTAAAATCAGTATATTGCAGTGTCACAGCCATATCAATGTTCATAGCAGCTCAACTCACAACAGCTAAACTATGGAACCTAATTATGTGCCCTTCAACAGTTGAATGGATCAATGGATATGTATATATGATGGAATATTACTCACCCTTAAAGTAGAATAAAATCATGGCATTTTCCAGTGAATTGATGGAGCTGGAGAATATCATAATGTTTGAAATAAGCCAATCCCAAAAGGACAAAAGCTGAATTTTTTTCTCTGTTATACTGATGTTTATTCATGATGTGGGGGACTAGGGAAGAATAGAGTTACTTTAGATTAGGTAGAGAGGATTGAAGGGAGGGGAGGGGTTTGGGGATAGGAATGATAGTAGAATTAATGAGATATTATTATCCTGTGTACATATATAGCTATACAGCCTGGAGAGATTCTACATCATGTATGAGACTCTGTTATATATTTTATATAAAAGTGCGTTCTACTGTCATGTAAAACTAATTGAGAAATAAACAAATTAAAAAAGAAAACATTTAAAAAGAGAAGTGAAAGGATGCAAAAAAGCAATAACTACAGCTTCTGACAGAAATAGGTTAACAACCTAAGTGTGTAAAGTAGCAAACACAAAAATAAGTGGAAATTTCATTAAAGAAGGTGTCCAACTTTCAGTGCTTAGAAGACAGAAGAACCTTGAACAGAATCAACTTGGAATAAAGATTGATGTGGGATAGAGTGGGAATTGATTCATCCAATTACATTATAAAACTTTCTATGAATAATGTTCTTCCCCCAGGTCATTGCTAACTCTAGAACTTGTTTGAAAAAATGAACCAGGTCTATCCCCGTGGCCAGGGACTGCAGCTACAGTCTCTTCTTCTACCCTGTTCTGTCTCACCAGGGCCTCCAATTCTGTTTCAACCCCTTGTGTTTTATCCAATGATGTCTCACCTCTGAGCTTTTGCCTTATCTGTTCTTCCTGTCTTGACAACGCATATAACATCCCAGGATGAATTATTATTGTGTTGAGTTCATTGCATTTGATTGTTCAATTTAAAACTATTTCTGGATTCCGTGACGTGTCTGCATACATATGCTTTATCAAGCGTCTTCCCGCGCAGCAGCCTCCCTATTCTCCCTGCTCTTCAGAGCCTCCTGTCTGCTTTTTAATTTCTAGGATTCAAATTCACTGTCATGTCTTCTGAAGAAGCTCTTGGTGGGAGAGCTCAACTTCAGTACTGATTACCAGATGCTGGAAGATCACTTCAGCAGCTTTGGGCCCATTTCTGAGATGGTTGTTGTTAAGTGCCGGGAGACTCAGCAATCCCGGGGTTTTGGTTTCATCGCCTTCGCCAACCCAGAACATGCCTCAGTTACCATGAAAGCCAAGAATGGAGAGTAACCTAGATGGTGGGCAGATCCGTGTGGAGCATGCAGGCAAATCTGGCGGGGGCACCAGAAGGGATGCCTTTGGGTCCCATGGGCGTGGTCGCAGCTAGAGTTGGTGGGAACCAGGGCTGTGGGAGTGGCCGGTATGACGGTTGACCTGGAGCATATGGGTATTGGTCCGGAGACTATAGTGGCAGAAGCCAGGGTGGCTATGACCGCTACTCAGGAGGAAATTACGGAGACAATTATGACAACTGAGTTGAGACAAGTACACATAAAGTACCTACACAAGGAATAACACTTCTGATCCATGATTGTCCCTCCAAATCGCTGTATTTATAAAGATTTTTGGAGCTGCCGCTGAAACATCTGTTTTAGTACATCAACTTCTATTTTTGAATTGAGTTCCCAAGATAGCTAGTTAAAAGACCTTTTAAAAAGCTCCATGTACTTTTTTTTTTTCTCATTTAAAGACAAATTCTGGGACATTTGTTGAATCCCAGGTATTTTTCCTTTTACCAGGTTTTTAGTTTGGGCTCTCAGGATTATTGCTTCTGGCAAAAAAAAAGTTTGGCCAGACTTAATTTTATTAGAGTTAAAGTTGATATTACACAAACATTTTACATTTCATCCAGCATGCACTTAATAGTGTAACAGAAATATAGAAGATGAATTGCCTTATGGGAAGCATGTGAATCTAGAGGTACTGAAAATAAATTGAGATATATACTCAACAAAACCTGAAATAACAAAATTACCCTTATGTTCCTACTGAATGAATATGGGCCCTAGTGCTGGAAGTTAGCATTGATGAAGACCACTTTATCTTTAGGTTTCTTCTTTCTATTGTGTCTTCATGTTGAATAAAGACAGAAGAATCAATGTACTAAATCAACATCAGGAATAAAGGTTTAGTAAAATTTGCCATAAATTTTCTTATGGTAAAATCAGTTTTGCAATGATGTTTAATACTAAGACATTGGTACATATATCAATGCCAAGATGCAGAATGCTGGAAAGCACAGTGGTCTGTGTGTAGAAGAGAAAAAAAGGACCCTGAGAAGTTTAATGTCAAAGCTGAATTAAAAATGTGGCAGTACATATCTTTGTGAATCCTATCAGAATCGTTTAATGCATTTTTATGAATGTTTCCTGTCCCTCATTTTTCTTACAATTAATAACTCAAAAGTTATGATGAGATTTCAGGAGAAAGTAAATTTTTTGCTCGATCTGAGAGACCACTCTGAGCAATTAGTTCAGATACATGTTTAAAATACAGCTAATACACATATGAGTGTTTGTTCATACTCATGTGGGAAACTGGTTCATCTTCTTTTACTGTGTTCTCAGGTTTAACCAAAATCAATTTTCCTTCTCCTTTCTTGTGTTAACAATGTGGTCCCACATCTATGAAAAACTGTTGGATAAGCCATAAAGGGGGCTGACATGGCAATTCAAAAGAAAAAGTGTTCCTAAAGCTTATAGAATTATTTGATATCATTAAACTATTTTGTTTCAAATAAATTGGTAAATACTCTAAGAGTAACAGTGCTGGTGTTTGAGGAGTAATCTCCATAAAGATTTCTGATTAAAAAATGAGTTTTGTGTGGCATATATCTAGACAGCTTTTTCATGCATTTGCACAAAAAGCCCAGTTGAAAACATTTACTTTCTAGATTTCAGAATTTATCTCAGTGATACTGTGTATTCTTGAAATATCCAGAAACACGGTTTCTCAGCAAAGCAACAATAAAATAATGATAAAAACATTAATATTAATGGTAATAGTAAGAATGGTAAGAATGGAACTATTAGCCTTCTTTAAAACAATGAATGCTTCAAAAATGCAAGGTCACTCATTCAAATGACACCTAAGGAAGCCTCATGCATTATGGTGCCTATTAGATACGGAGGTAATTGGTAACTATGTTTTCCTGATTCTTCCAGTCCCCATGGGTTACAACCTTCTCTATACCACATTTGGATTTGGAAGCAAACAAGAGTTATCTCCACTTCATATTTTCTAGTAAAATTCTTGGGTTCCTCCCTCATTTTCCCTTCCCTTTATCTTTTCCAAAAGAACTTCTAGAGGAGGGGCCTTGTTTCTTTCCATTTTACATTGTATGGATTTTTGCCATTCCTTCTTGTCTGCCAATATATCAAATTTGTCTTTGTAATATACTTTATTCTTCTTGGCATTTTGAGTCCCTGTACAAGAGATGCTCAGAATGAAAGTAATAATTATACTTGCACTTGTTCTTGGAATATAGCTATTATACAAACTGAAAGCATTTTTGCTATTGTTAATTTTATTTTGTATTTTCCTTGTAAACTTTAATTGTTATGTGTTAAAACTTCACAGAAGTGTAATTTCTAATATAACAACTCGAGTTAATTTGGGATAATGGGTAATCATCTACAGAGGACAAAGCAGATGTAACACTTCCACTACTAATACCGACCCCAATTAATGAGAAGGGGTAAATGACTGTAGAATTAGAGATATTGAAGTTTTAACCTGTTACTCCCTCCTTAAGACTTGTGAAAATGCCTTTCTGGATGTTTAAAAACAAAAAACTTGGAGACCAAAATCAAGGAAGTAAAAGGGCCAAGGAAAAGCAGCCAATATTTGATCCTTGCCCTCTAAGGTCAGCGAGTATTCAGAGAATGGTAGTAGGGACTCCTCTAAGGACTCTCAAATTCTGATGAGTCACCTGATATGCCAATCAGGAAGATCTAGAGGTCTCTAGAGAACAGAAAGCCAACTTGTGGCGCACCTTCTGCAAAGAAGAGGATCTTTGGAGACAGAAATGTCCCTCATACTTCCAAGAGAAGCCACATTTGCTCATCAAGACACTGACCTGACCCATCCTGGCACATGGCACCACTGATAGAGGAAAGGTAGATGAGCCAGGAGGCTTCACATGCATCCTCAACTGTGATTTCTGAGGACTCTCAGCTGGTTCATAAGAATAGATACAAATAAGATCAGTTTTGACCAGCTTTGTCTTAAACACCTGGCAGGAGAGTATAGCCTGAGCAGCCTGCATGGACAACTCAAAGGAAAAGCAGTGTTTTTTTTTTTTTTTTTTTTTTTTTTTTAAATATAACTTAAGATGTACACTTGTGACAGTCCTACCAAAAGGAAGAAAAACTTGAGGCTGTAAATAAAGGGTTCTTATTGTAAGCACAAAAGGACAAGAGGCAGACCACAACAGATTCAGAGAAGCCTTTATTCCTTCATGGACTTGGACGCTGTGGGGGTCCACTTTCTGAATGGGAAAATGGCCATCAGCTACAGATGGGATTTTGGTTTTATAGGGTACAATGATGTAATTGGAAGCCATGTACTTGTAGTTTTGACTGTCAGGGGCTAGTTGTATAGGTTAAAACTTTAATTTAGGAGGGTAATTGTAAAAGGACAAAGTTTATTGTTGTCTGGGAGGATAAGAGTCTGGATCCTGAGGGATGAGTACTCAAATCTTGCCCATTGTCATTTAGGACTAATTTGCCATGGAAGAAGGTCAAGATTTAGGGCCCAGCATTCAGTATCCACCCTTTTCCCCCAGGACCCATTGTTATTAGGAAAGAATACCCTGGGAGAAGTTTAATGTTTGACCAATTTTCCCTCTCTTTCCAAGCCATGCTGTCCCTCCATTTTCTTGGGGGACTGTCTCTAGGAATATTATTTTCCATAACCCTTCAATACTTTCCACATGGCCCTGCATAACTGTTTATAGAAAAATGTAGCTGTCTGTGAGAGTCAAATCTGTTTCTATGAGTCTTACCATACTTGATTAAAACAAACCCAAGATACACTTACAGCAATGCCAAACCTACAAAGCTTCTCAGGGGTGCACCCAGCACTACATTTTTTTGTTAGTCCCTCCCATCTTTTTTTAAAATTTATTTTTATTGTAAACAAGTGGGATACATGTCGATTCTCTGTACATGGAGTAAAGACATACTATTTGTATAATCATACATTTACAAAGGGTAATGTTATTTGATTCATCCTGTTATTTTTCCCCTTACCCCACCCCTCCCACCCCCCTTTTCCCTCTATATAGTCCTTCCTTCCCTCCATTCTTTCCCCCTCCCCCCTTTATGTGTCAATTGATGAACGGATAAAGAAACTGTGGTATATTTATACAATGGAATATTACTCAGCCATAAAGAATAATAAAATTATGACATTTGCAGGCAAATGGATGAAGTTGGAGAATATCATGCTAAGTGAGATAAGCCCTCCCATCTTAATGCAGGGAATAAGAAGGGCTGCCAGGGGTGGGAGGATAGGAAGGCAGCTGCACCTGAGAAGGGTAATTGTGCAAACATCATTCTTGTTGCACACACTCTCTTGTCATGGCAACAAAATTGGGTCACAGAAGAGGCACAAGAGCAGACAAAAGCCCTCCATAGTCAGGAGTGGAGCCTGACTTGAACCCAAGATTCAAATGCTAGTTCTTTTCCCACTTCCTCAGTTACCTTCCCAGTGGACACTTTAAAGCATCAAAAAAGACAGGTCTTTTTTCTCTTTACAGATTAGACTTCCTATGAGAAGAAAATGGCCTGTTGCCACTTTATGAGCTCTCCTCCTCCTGATTGGTGTTAGGGCCTGTGACAAGAGCTCTGCCACCTCTCAGGATTCAGGACTGTGGGAAGATGATCTGCTTACCCCACAGGGGTAGGAAGACCGTAAAATTCTAAAGGACTTTCCTGCCACAGTATCGTGGCCATTGCTCCCTCTAGTCAAGGCCCCTGGATGCATATCACTTCCTGGACACCTCACTACAATCCACCTCAGCACACTGAAGCTTCAGGCACTATGACGGGACTCAGAGAAGCAGGGAGACTGACTGCGGAGTGCCCCTAGGTGCCGGCAGGTAAGTGCATCCCCGCCATCTAGTGGTCACGAGGGGCAACAGCAGGGATCTGTGCACCATGACCCAGGATCTTCCATATAAAAAAAGATGTGATCCTCCCAAACTGGTCCTCTCAGTAGTGGTCACAGAGCAGCAACATGATTTCCAGAACTAATTAATCAATGAATTGGTTTTTGCTTTCACCTCCAGAGAAGTGAAAGTCAAAACGTTTACAGGGTTTTGACTATTAGGCTTAGCTGTGTTTGAAGATCTTAAAGGGAATACTGGAACAATGTTCCCTGGACTCCTGAGCACTAAGGAACAATAAGCCTAGCCCCTTGTGTCTCAGGGCCTGTGCACCTTGGTTGTAACTGGCTAATACTGAATGCCAGTATGCTGGGGGTCAGTGAGTGAGGTTATCATAAAAAGTCTTTTTGCAAAGTGGTGAAAAAGATCCTGTTCTTGGAGGAGAGACCAAAACAAGGCATAAGTATTTAGCCCCAAATGTGCACCTGGAGGGATCATGAAAATTAGGATTCCTGAGCCACCCTGAGTCAGATACTGTAGGTCTGGAGTGTGGCCTGAGAATCTGCATTACTATCAATTTCTCTGGTGAAACAGATGCTGGTCGGGGGCCCACTGTTGGAAACACATCCTGAACCCAAGTGTGACTTAGGTTGAACTGTTAAAGGACAGGAGCAAAGGACCTTTAAATGTTATCAAAGAAAAGAAAATGAGTTCCTAAAAGCTAACCTCTGGATAGTACTTCCCAGCTCAAGCTCAACTGATAGATAATACTTCCAGGTTAGAAGGAACACAAGTTTTAACACAAGTAATTACCCCCTGAGGTTACCCTTTCCTGCCTTTGGGAACATTCCCATAAAATAAATGAGGTGGGGGTCTATCAAAAAGCAAAATATTCCCACACCCAGGAGCACCAGCTCTGATTCCCAGCTCCTCTCTTGAGGAGTCTATGATCTTTATTATTTCTTTTAAATAAAACTTGTTTTCTATGCATGCCTTGGCTCACTCAGGTGTAAATCTTCAACACCAGGGGACCCAATCCTGATTTCCTGTATCAATAGGGGACAGACAGATTTGAGTGATGAGAACCCAATTCTAATTAAGAGAATTATTCTATAAAATGGGCCCACTATGATGACCCCCACATGCTTTCTTTTCCAAGAAGCAATTTACTGGCATCCCTGCCTGGCCTAAGTTGATGGGTTATGGCACATTTCTCGACCAATTACCTATATTCTGCAGGAAAAAAGCAGGCCTGAAATAATGTTGATAAGAGGGACTGAAGTTACTCTGAAGAGGGAGACTTTTGTGACCCTTTCCACAGACCAGATCCTGAAACTTGGGGTGATAAAGATAACCTCTAAGAATTTATGGTTAAGAATCCCATTAGAAACTGCATGGGCCAAGGTGACCTAGACTTGTCACTGGCAGTGGGGACATGACAGTCTGATGTCATCCAGCTGTCAGTCAAAAGTCAAAAGGTGGACCTGGGCAGTGCTCTCATGAAACTTCCCTGAGATCCTCCAATAAAACTAGAGTGCAGGAGAGGAACATTTCTCTCTCCTCTCTGAGAGAATCCAATCTCTCTTGAGAGTGTCCCCTTTCCCTTGTACTATCACTTCAATAAACTCATGTCTGTTACTTTAAGTGAAATGACTGAAATTCTTATAATTGGATTGTAAGAATCAGGATTTGAAGGTGGGGATTTCACTGCATCAGTTTCCCAGAAGTCACTAGTCCTGTAAACACTAAATATTTTAAAGAGTTCTCAAGATCTGCATTGATCTTACTTCATCTACATTGTCAAGCTCTCTAGCTTTTCCAACTCTTCAGGAAAACTCAAAGGGAGAAAGTATAATATACAGCTAAACACCAGGACTGTCTTTCTCCTCCACATAGTGGATGATTCAGTTGATATAGTTTTTAATATGCATTGTAGATCTATTGAAATATGATTTGCTTGAAAATAGAACAAATAGTTGTTTACAAATATGCCTACTGAAAAAATGCTACATATAATACAGAAAAAAAATGCAAGCACTTTCAGAGTCCATTTATCCATTGGACACAATAGGCACAGTACCTACATCCCATAGAAATGTTTCATTTTGAAATCTAAAGAAAAAGAAATGAATTTAATATGTCCTGGATTATATTCATCTTGTATAAAGATGAATATAATCCATCACTAGCACAATGTAAATTTTAATCTTCTTTGCATACGGTGGGGCATATGAAAGCAGAAGAAATTCTCTAGGACTCTTGAAAGATATGCTCCAAAACGTGGCATTAGGTCATTCTCAAGGCTTGTATGGATTAATTTCTTTTCCCCACTTTTTAATTAGTGCATTATAGTAGTACATAATGCTCAGATTTGTTACATATTTGTACATGCACACAATCAAACAATATTATTTAACCAATATGATTCCCCAGCACTTTCACCCTCCCTCCCCACTTGATCCCACCCTTTGGTTCCTTTCCTTTACTGATCTCCCTTTGATTTTTAGGAGATCCACCCCCAGCTTTGTTTTCCCTTTCTCCCTCTCTAGCTTCCCTAGGGAGGTATATAACCCTTCACCTTTTCGGTTTGACTTATTTCACTTCATATGGTTGTCTCTAGTTCCATGCATTTTCCTGCAAATGACACAATTTCATTTTTCTTCATGGCTGAACAAAAATCAATTGTGTCTCTTCCACATTTTCTTTACCCATTCATCAATTGGTGGACACCTAGGCCAGTTCCATAGTTTAGCAATTGTGAATTGTGCCCCTATAAATATGGATAAGTATATATCACTGTAGTGTGATGACTTTAATTCTTCAAGATAAATACCAAAAAGTGGTATAGCTGGGTCATCTCATCATTCCATGCCTAGTCTTTTGAAGAGACTCCATACTGATTTTCATAATAGTTATACTAACTTTCAGTCCCATCAATAGTGTAAAAGTGTTCCTTTTTCTCCATATCCTCTTCAGCATCTATTAATTCTTGATGAATGCCATTCTGACTGATGTGAGATAAAATATCAGTGTAGTTTTTTTTTTTTTACATTTCCCTAATTAGTAATGACGTGAACATATTTCCATATATATTTTTTGCCATTTGTATTTCTTCTTTTGTGAAGTGGCTGTTTAGTTCACTTGCCTATTGATTAATTTGGTAATTGGATTTTTTGGATAGTTAATCTTCTGTTGTTCCTTGTTACCATTCTCTTTTCCCTTTATTACTACAAATGAAAGGGAATTGAGAAAAACAGTAGGTCAGTGAGCACTCTTGTTTTCAAGTAAAAGAAAATCAATTCAAACTAACTAGGCAAAGTTGGGGCAGTGTTTTCTTTTACAAGTGATAACCCTGGGGGTAGTTCTGATTGCAGGCACAACTGGTTTCAGTGACGTCTTTTTTTTTTCCTTGTCTTTTCATCCCTTAGTTTCCATCCCATTTTCTGGCCTCCTCCGTAACTACAAGATGGCAGTTAAGTTTTCCATGCTCATCTCCTACCAGCCATTTGTGGGCCTCTGAAACGGTCTGTCTGGACCAGTTCAAGCCAACTTGGCAGGCTGTGCTTCCTTGTTCAGGGGGTTTCCACACCTAGATTTCTTAGACTTGGTCATCTTCCCAACTCACCCAACATAAGGTAAAGTGCAGAGGAAGGACACCAGGAAAAATCAGGAGTTACTTCTGGAAGAAGAGAAAACAGACACTGGAGACAGACAAAAATACTCTGGGCAGATTCCCCTGTTGTGACCAGTGTGGCCAAAATTTCAGTTTCACTGAGGGGCAAAGGGGGATTAGGAAATCAAGATTCACACAGATTTTGAAGATTACACTGGGATAAAATGGAGCTCTGTCTCTGATGGAGATGTAGATCTAAAGAGTTATACCAATAATCCTTATTTATATATGTCTCATTATCAGTTTAATGACTATGAAACTATTATTCTCTATATTCAGGAAAGTCACAGAAACTAGGACATCTAAGTAGCTTTTACACAGGTGCAATCCATAGCTGCAAAGTTTAATGTTAGGAACTTTGTGTAGCTCTCAAGGAAATCCATTGTTAAAAGTTATTCTAAAGTGGGCAGACACAGAAGTGGAGCTGGTGAAATATTGTGGTTTTCTATCATAAAAATTTCTTCCTTCCCAGGAGCTATAAGCCTGAGATCAAGATCAGAATTGATAGGACTCTTACACAGAGCCTCCTCATGCAGGGCATTGCCACAGCAGCAGTCCAGCATCCTGTGCCCTTGTACAGAATCATTCCCAGGCACCAGGCATGCCACATCCATGAGGTCATCAGAGACTCCCAATCTCAGTCACTACTATCCCATTCTCTGCCACCACTTTCCACACTCCCCTCTGATCTACAGGGGAATAGCTGAATACACCACAGAGCTGGGAAGTCTCTATGTCAGCTCACGGCACTGTCGAAGAACCCAGGTATCAGGACATCAGGTACCAGGGCTCAGAAGGTGTTAAACTTCCTTCCCAAGGCCACTGGTCTTGAAAGAAGTAGAGCCAGAACATAAAGACAAATCCAATCTCCAAAGGCGTGTTTTAATCATTCTTGTTCTACCAGCTCACTAATAGTCTCCCTGAGGTACAAAAAATTATCATAGACCTTAAGAAAGAAGAGGGGAATCAGAAAGGATGAAGACTCCTGATAGCACCTCACGAAGGCCTCGCACCAGTCAGTTTGAGGCTGAGACTTCCTGTATGCTCACATCTTCTAGTTGTTTCCACACATATTTATTTACACATTTGCACTTGAGTAATTTTTTGTTTACTTATTTTTCTTTAGTTACCTTGCCTCTTATACTTACTTTTGTATTTAAAACCTCTGGTTTATGGCAATTTTTAATAAAAATGAGTATCATTTACCCCAAATAAAAATTGACTTCAAAATCCCATAGAACTACTAAATTAGTCACCAGTCATATGTGCACCATTCAAAATCATTCATCTGAGGCAGGGTCTTCAGACTCAGCTTGGAGAATTCGAGCTACTGGATCATACAGAAAACAAATGACCCCTATGCTCTTCTGCCACATGCAGTTATCCAGGCACTCCAATCTCCATTGCACTCTGAAAGAAAGGTGAGGGAAGTCCCAACTTCCCTCAGCCAGGAGACCAGGAAGATATCCTACCCCAAATGTAGTCAAGTTTACACACTTCTAAACCAGGTTCCTGGTTCTGGTCGCTGCATCCTTAGTTTCCAACCACATACCCTTTTAGATGTGATCTAATTCAGGGGTCATGGTTCTTTCCAGCACCTTATTTTCTGAACATTGAGTCATGTCATCACTCCCAATTTAACTATTCTGTGATTATTGCTTGTTGAGGCAAATCCAGGTTTGCACAGTGTCCCTAGGAAGTCGGGCAGTACTAGGCTCAGCAGTCACATCCCTTCCCACTGTCCTACTGTCCATATGCTTCTCAAATGTCTGCCAGAGACCAATCTCCATGGAAGAATAGAGGAGCCAACAAAGGAAAAAAGGGCCCTTGAAAGCATGCAGGAAAATATCCTCAGTGTACAGAGAAGCAAGCCAGCCCTGAGGACCTTTGTCTTCCCATCTTGCACAACCGTCTGGGCACAGCTATATTGAATCAATGTCCCCTGATTTCTGGCACATGTTTATAATTTATTAAACTGAAAATATTTTCACCACATTACATTGGGCTCCTAGCTCCAAGGACAGATTATTAACCCTGCATTCTAGAATAATCTAGTTTCTGTAATATGACAATGCAGTCACAATGATATTCTCTCACCTGGGAGATTAACCACATGATCTGCTAGACTCTAATGATCCTATAGAAATAGAAATCACAGACTTGGGTTACCTAAAAATATCTAAAAAGTCCCACCCTATCCCACCCTCCTCCTGAAGATCCAAGACTTTCCATCCTGTGAATGGGAAAGGCTTTATGTGACCACTTAAACCAGATGCTGCACATGGACTAAATTTTATCTTCCTTAGAAAGCACTATGGAGTCATTGTGTCTTTCAGGAGTCAGGCAGTGGCCTGTGCCCTTTTCTCTCACAGCCAGCCACTCTACTCCGTGTTGCTCAGCCCTATTTTACAACTGAGTTTCAGTCTGGCTACCTCTGGGTCCTCTCCCAGTGTTGGTGGGGGATAACCAAGAGGGGAGGCTGCTTCCCAGCATCCAAGATTCAGCACAACTGCACCAGGAAGAGAGCTGAGTAGGGGAAAGTGATACAAACAGTCTAAGGGGGCAAAGGACTGGACCATTCAAGGGCCGATCTTGTGCCAAGGAAACAGAATTCCAAGGAAGACTGGTCTTGTTGGAAAGGGATGGGAGACAACAGAATTTCTTCGCCAACCAAAAATCCTCTACATGCACTCTGGTTTTACTATGTTGGGTAAGATCTTAAAATTTTACAGATTATTTTCATACTAGCTAAAAACTAGAGGAAACTAAATATTCAAGAGAAGCAATATGGTTGAATCAATTGGTACATTGTTCCACAACTCTTATGCAGACTTAAGAATGATAGTTAAAAATATGGTGGTTTGGTCTTTTTGCTGCCTGACTGCCGCCATCATGGGTCGCATGCATGCTCCCGGGAAGGGCCTGCCCCAGTCGGCTCTGCCCTATCGCCGCAGCGTCCCCACCTGGTTGAAGTTGACATCTGACGATGTAAAGGAGCAGATTTATAAACTGGCCAAGAAGGGTCTGACTCCCTCACAAATTGGTGTGATACTGAGGGATTCACATGGTGTTGCACAAGTACGTTTTGTGACTGGCAATAAAATCTTGAGAATCCTGAAGTCCAAAGGACTTGCTCCTGATCTTCCTGAGGATCTCTATCATTTAATTAAGAAAGCAGTTGCTGTTCGAAAGCATCTTGAGGGGAATAGAAAGGATAAGGATGCTAAATTCTGCCTGATTCTGATAGAGAGCCGAATTCACCGATTGGCTCCATACTATAAGACCAAGCGGGTCCTTCCACCAAATTGGAAATATGAGTCATCCACAGCCTCTGCCCTGGTGGCATAAATTTGTGTATGTATTCAAGCAATAAAAGCATTGTTTAACTAAAAAAAAAAAAAAAAAATATATATATATATATATATATATATATGGTGGTTTAAGTAACTCAGAAAATACCCAAATGTAAAAAAATAGAAAATTGCATGTGTGATGAGATTACTACTGTGCCATCTGATGATGTACTTGTTGAGCAAAAGGTCTCAAACATATCCAACTATAGTGCTGCTAGTAAACTTGTGGGGTGGTGTGCATAAATATAGAGATATGTGACCTAATTAGACTCACTGTCCTCAGTTAGACCCTCAGAGCTGCCTGGGACACCCAACTCTCTCCTGCAAACCCTACACAGCTGCCATTGGGAACTAATGTTAGGAAGCTCATCTAGGTGTGCCTAACCTGTCCTGCCCCATGGAAGGTGCCATGCCAAGAATAATAGCACTGGATATTGCAGAATCCAAGTCATCTTGAGGGTTTTTATTCTAAATATTCAGAATTGAAATGAACATTTCCATGGGACTGAATGTGTCAATATTGTCTGGGCATTGAGCCCTGACCCTGACCTCAGGGATTTTACCACCCAGGGTGAATAGTCACAAGTGAACCTTTTGCTTCTGGCTGATCCTCTAGCATTGTAAGGGAATTCAAGGGTGCCAGACTATGCTGCCAGCCACTGCTGCAGTTCTCTGAGATTTTTTTTCTCTCTCCCTGCTGCCTGAACACCCTCAGCAGGACCCCACAAGGAAATTCCTTCATCAGCACTGTTGAAGGTCATATGTTGATATGCTGCTTGTTAACACTAGGATGAAACTAGAACCCTAGTCCCCTTACTGTCATTACTGCTTGTTCAGCTTGATACTTGCACTGGATAGAAAGTCCTAGGAGACTGTGGGCCATATCAGACATGCCCAAGAGTCTGTGCCTGTCTTCAACTCAGCATCTAGCCCAAAGTCCCCAGAAGGAATGGCTGCAAAATTAAACCTGAATTAGCCAAGAGTGTACTGACCTCAAGTTTTGACTCCCAGAGGGACATTGCACACCATGGCTGGGAGGATTTGGGGCATATTTGTTACCAGTCTAAGTTTGGCTTAGCAAGGGAAAAAGGAAGTGGCCCATTACTCATATCAAGAGCTGAGCATCAGGCCTGGCTCCCATTAGCTTACACTTCATGGAGGAATGTGGGACTCCTGGTCCCAACATGTTGCATTTTCTGTTGTACCTCTTGGCTCTATTCCCTGTTCTTGCCCCACATTCATTTTTCTCATTATCATGGGCAAGACAGCTCTGTACTGGGCATCCATGAAATCCTGGGTATTTGCCTTAAACTTTCTAGTCAATCTTTCAAGATAACAATTTTTTCAATTTCAAAAATGGAGCAATGTGACCTCTGACAGTCCCATAATATCCTGACATGACCTGGTTCAGTCACATAATGTCCTCATTATAATCTCTTACACTCCATAATACCCTCACTGTGGTCTCTTACACTGATATGCTACATTATTCTGGCCTCTGACATTCACATAATATCCTTTCTTGGACTCTAACACATAACACCCTCACCATGGCACATAGCACTTTCACTGACTTCTGACACTCAACTAATGCCCTCACTGGGGCCTCTCACTCTCACATATTATGTTCAATGTGACATCTGACACTCACATAATACCCTATTGTGACTTTTGACATTCACATAATACCCTCACTTTGCCTCTGAGTCTCACAAAATATCCTCACTCTTATGTTGAAATTCATACAATATCATCACTGTGACCTTGACAGTCACATAATATCACTATGGCCCGTGCCATTGACAAAATATACTCTCTATGGCATCTGATGCTCTCAAATATACTTACAATGTTCACATATATTCATATATTTATTCAGAATAGCCCTTGAGATTGAAATTTTTTTCTAACTGTAGCCTCTGACATTCAAAAAATATCTTCTCATTTACAAAATGTCTTTCACACATTACACTCACTGCCACATGAGTTCCTCACATAATACACTCAGTGTGACATCAAACACTCATATAATACCATGCTGTGGCCTCTGACACAGAACATCCTCAATTGGTCTCTGACACTTACATAATTCCTTCATTGTTACCACTGACACATTATATCCCTGTTGTGACCTTGGACACTCATATAATACCAAAATTGTGTTATCCTACACATACATTATACTCAGTGATGTCTTTGAATCTTACATAAAACCTTAAATGTGTCCTATGACACTGATATAATATCCTCACTTGGCATTCTCACAATATTTTCACCAGACTTTGGACATTACATAATTTACTCACTGTGACTCAAACACTCCCATAATACCTTCATGTGGCCTCTGGCATTCACATAATATCCTCACTCGTCCTCTGATACTGACATAATATCCTTACTGTTCTTGTGTCACTCACATAATACACTTATTGTGGACTCTGATCACCAAAAAAAAAAAAAAAAAAAAAAAAAAAAAAAAAAAACCATTTCTCACTATGGCCTTGGGCACTCACATATTATTGTTGCATGACCTCTGTCACCCACAAAATATCCTCACTGTGGTCTCTTACATGAACATAGGGTAGTCAGTAAGATCTCAGACATATAGTAGTCTCCTGTGGCCACTGACACTCATGTAATACCCTCATTGTATCCTATGCCATTCACATAATATCTTCACTTGGCTGCTGACATTCACATAATACCCTACTGTGTTTTCTGACATTCACATAACACCCTCATTCTGACCTCTGACACTGACATAATAACATCACAGTGACATTTCTTACTCATATTATTTCTTTAGTGTGACCTGAGACACAAACCTGATACCTTCAATGTGTCCTCTAACTGACAACATAGCCTCACTGTGGCTTCTGATGTTCATATAATTATCTCAGAGTGACCTCAGACACTGACATAATACACTCACAGCACCCCCTGACACAAAATATCCTACCTGGGGCATCTGAAACTGCAGTGAAACCCTCACTGTGGCTTCTGGCACTCACATAAATCCCTCACTCTGGTCTCTCACGTAATAGCATAACAGTGGCCCCTTACAGTGTTACAATAATTCACTGGGCTCTGACACTACATAATATTTTAACATGGCCTCTTAAACTAACACAATATACTCACTGTGACACTGAACACTCATTTAATATCCTCACCGTGTCCTATGACACTGATATAATATCCCATTTTGTCCTCTTACATTCATTTAATAATCTGAATATGACCTCAGACACTCAAATAATATTCTCACTTTGGCCTCTCCTCTGATACTCACATAATACCCTCACTGTTGCCTCTGACATACACTATATCCTCTAGCCTCTGACATTCATATTATGTCCTCACTTGGCCTGAGACCCTAATAAAATACCCTCATCATAACCTGTTACAGTCATAAAATATCCACACTATGGCCCCTGATGTTGAAACTATTTTCTCAATATATTCTCTGATACATAATATCCTCACTTTTCCTGTGTAACTCACATAACACTCTATGTGACCTCTGATACTCATATATTACCCCCACTGTGAACTCTCACACTCAAACTATACCCTTACTGTGACCTTTGACACTGACATAATACCCTCAGTGTGGCCTCAGATTATATCCTAAGTGTAACCACTGACACATGATACACTCACTGTGACCTGTGATGCCCACATAATACCCTCATCATGACATATGACTCTCACATTTTAACCTCACTGTGACCTCTGATGCTGATATAATATCCTTCACTGTGGTCTCAGACACTCACATAATAACCTTTCTTGTACCTCTGATACTTATAATACTCTCAGTGTGACCTCTGACACTCATATAATAACCTCACTCTGACCGCTGATTCAGATATAATATCCTTTCTGTGACTCCTGACTCTCACACAATTCCCTCAAAATGGCCTCTGACACTCACATAACACCTTCACTTTGGTTTGTGACACTCAAATATTATCCTCAATTTGCCCCTGTCACTCACATAATACCTCACTATGACCTCTAAAACTCAGGTAGTAACCTCTGTTTTACCACTGATGCTCACCAAATACCCACACAGAGACCCCTGAATCTCACATTATACCATCAACATGGCCTCTTACACTCACATATTACCCCCATAGTGACCTCTGACACTGAAAACATATCCTTCCTGTGACCTCTGTCACTCAAAAAATACTTCAGTGTGACTTCAGGTACAATCATGATACTTTTACTGTGGCCTCTGAAATTGACATAATAACCTCACTTTTTTCTCTGATACTCATATCTCCTCATAGTGATTTCTGAAACTCACATAAAACCCTAAGAGTGACATAACAACTTCACTGTGACTGCTGACACTGACATAATATAATTATTGCTTCCTATGATACTCACTTTACCTCCCTATGGCATGTGACACTCAAAGAATATCTTCACTGTGACTCTGATAGTCGCAAAATATTCTGAATTGATTTCTGACACTCAAAAATATCCTCACTCTGACATCCCACACTCACAAAATAAGCACATTGTCACTTGTGACTTTCAAAAATATTATCACTTGCCCTTTGACACTAACCATCCCCTCAATGTGACATTTGACACATTATTACCTCACTCTGACCTCTGACCCAAATGTCCTCCATTGACCTCTATCACTGACATAATACCCTCATCTAACTTCTCACATTCACAGATTACCCCCACTGCGACCTCTAACCCTTACTTAATACCCTCACTGTGATCTATGGCACTCCTAAAATATACTCACTGTGGTCTCTGACATACACATAATACCCTCCTGTGGCCTCTAACTCTGTGACCTCTGTTACTCACATAATAACCACAGTGTGACCTCTCTTACACACATAATATCCTTACATGGCCTGAGTAACTCACAGAATACCCACAATGTGTCCTCTGGCTCTCACATAATTCTCCTTCTGAGCCCTGTGACACTCAAATAATATTCTCATTATTTTTTTTTTTTAGAAACTGACATACCTCTGTGGCCACTCATACTCACATTATGTCCTCACTGTGATCTTTGACACTCACATTATTTTCTGAAATGACTTTGGACGCTTTCATTTATCTTCACTGGTCCATCTGATACTCACCTAATTTCCTCACTTGTTATGTGACACTCACATGATATCTTCACTCTGAGTATGATAGTTACATAATATCCTCACATGACCTCTGACACTCAGATAATGTCCTCACTGTGACCTCTTATAATCACAATATAATCTCACTGGGACCTCTGTTACTTATGTAATACCCTCACTTTGGGTTATGACATTCACAAAATATCCTCACTTGACTTCTGACACTAATATAATATTCTCACTTTCACCACTGACACACTCAAATAATAATCTGTGATCTGAGACACTCATATGCACTCAATTTGATCTCTGACACGGACATTATATCCTTAATTGACCTCTGACACATAATATCATCAATGCAACCTCTGACACATAATAACTATAATGTGATCTCTGACACTCACATAATACTCTCACTGTACCCTCTGACACTCACATAAATCCCTAATTCTGGTCTCTGACAATCACATAATACACACATTTTTACCTCAGACACAGACTACTACCACTCTGGTCTCTGTCACTCACATAATATCACACTGTGTCCTCTGAAAGTCACATGAATATTTTCACTGGGTCCTCTGACACACATAAAATATCCTCACTTTGACCTCTGACATTGACATAATACCCTCATTGTGATGTCTGAAGCTGATATAATATCCTCTATGTGAATTCTTGCACTCATAATGTCATCATTTTGGTCTCTGATACTGACATAGTATCCTCATTCTAACCTGTGATACTCACATAATAGCCACAGATTGGCCTCCTATACTTGCATATTACATTCAATGTGACTTGTCATGCACATAATACCTTTCTGTGACCTGTGACACTCACATCATGCTTGTAATGTAACCTCTGACATTCATATAATACACTCACTGTTGCCATGAAAATCACATACCATCTTCCCTTGGGCTGACTCAAAAAATTTCCTCACTGTTACCTTGATACATAAAACAATAATTATGGTCTCTGACACATATCAACCTCAATGTGGCCTTTGATCTTCACATAATATCTTCACTGTGACCTCTGAAACATACATAATAACATGTGACCTCTCACACTCACATAATAACCTCACTTTGGACTCTGATATTCACATAATATCCTCACTCTGAATAATTACATGCACATAATGTCCATACTATAACCTCTGATCTTACATAATATTCTTCCTTTAATCTCTGACACACATAAAATATCCTCCATGTGGCCTCTTAAACTCACATTATATCCTCATTATAACATCTGACACTCACATAAAGTCCTTACCTGGCCTCTGATATTCATATAATATCCTTACTATGACCTCAGGTTCTCACATAATATTCT